>NC_056626.2:113694824-113729824 GCF_002870075.4 Lactuca sativa
AAGGTCTTTCTTGGGATTATTATGTTGCGTCATGGGCTCGGTCCTTAGCCCGGTTTTGATTGCCGGTTTTTGGCCTGTCCAACCGTGCAAGTTTTTGTTCTAGGGTTTAGTATATAAGCTGCATACAAGCAGTCTTAGAGGTTAACGCTGTTGATTATTTTTCTCACTGAGTTTTGTAAATCCTAGCTCGCCTCCACAGTGGAAGTTCTTTGTCGAGCTCTGCTGAGGCGTGACTTTGTTGAATCATAAGCACATATTTGATTCTATTCTGTGTTCATACTCTTATTGTGTTTGTCTTGTTTGATTTTCATATACTTAACTGTGAAAGATCTAATCGATCTAGAGTTTTAATTCTCTTCAATTGGTATCAGAGCAGGAGACTGTGTAATTCATACACATCTCTTGTGTCGAAGAAGTTATTAGGGTTTTTAATTCCGCATTGATTGATATTAATTGAGCCGCCATTCCATATTGACGTATCTCATTAATCGTTGATCTAACCCTAATGATATATTACAAGTCTGATATTTTACAGGTAATCGATCAAAAGTCATTACAATGTCCATGGATGATTCACAAACCAATCCAATTAATATCTCTAACAGCATTGGTTCAACTACAAGGATTCCAATCTTGTATACTCAAGACTATGAAGTCTGGACGCACCACTTTGAAGACTATGTGATTGGATCGGAGGATAATGGATACTTGATCTGGGAAGCGATCACTATTGGCCCATTCGCTCACTCAAGCACCTCTAAGATTGTCAAAACTCGAAAGGATTATAATCAGCTTGTTAACGATGTCAAAGATATTCCTCAAGACGAGAAGGAAAAGTTTCAATGCAACATCAAGGCCCTGAGGATGATTAGGTTTGCTTTGCAGTCAGATACGTTTCGTTTGGTGAGTTCTTGTGCCACTGCTAAAGAGATTTGGGACAGATAAAAAGAATTGTATTCCACTGACGGAGACTTGGAACATTCAATTCAAACTCTCTTGCTCTCTGAATTTTGAGACTTTAAGCAGAAGCCTGAAGAGAAACTAGTTCAAGCCTTTGATCACTTTAATCATCTTTTAAGCAAGATGATAAAGCATGGGATTGAAAGGAAAGTTATTGAAAAAAAGGTTACTTTCATGAACGGTCTTAGATCCGAATGGATGGCTGTTGTATCTACAGTTAAAGCTCATGAACAGTTCAAGTCATACTCTTTGGCGAAACTAGTGGGTATTTTGAAATCACATGAAAGTGCACTATCTAAGGAAACAAATGTGGTTTCTAGTTTGGGTTCTTTAGCTTTTGTCTCTAAAGGAAAAAGCTCGGTTGAAGAAGAAGAAGAATTGGATCTTGCTAATTATGATCTAACCGGTGAAGAATATGCCATGATGGTATCCAATCCCAGAAAATTCATTAAGAAGAAATTCCCAGCCAACAATAATCGAAACTGGCAGGGTAGTTACAGCGCCGAAAAGATCAAGGAGGAACCGAAGATGGGGTCAAAGTTTGAAGAGTCAAAGAAAGAAGCGAAATTTGGTGGAGACTCAGGATTTGATTGCCATTACTGTGGAGGCAAAAACCATTTTGCAAAAGATTGTATGCTGAAAAAGAAAGAGGAAAAGAGAAACGATGACGATGAGGAAGCAAGCCTCCTGAGAAGACTGGACGAAATCAAGAAAGGAAAGTTTGTTGCTAACAACACTACTATGAATGCTTTAATTGTGCAAGATACAGACAACCATGATGAATTTGGTAGTGTGGAAGTATGGTCCACAGATTCAGAGGATGAAGAAGTCAGGAAGCCCACTCATGGGAAGGCTATGCTGGTGAAAGAAGAACTAGTAACAGGAAGGTGCTTTGTGGTGACCGAAGGTGTGTCTCAAATGAGAGGATATACAACTGACGGGGGAATAGAAGATGATAAGGAGCGAGAGGACAAGTGTTTATCTGCTAAACCTATCAGCGCACAGATCAACGAATGTGATGAGTTGATCAAGAAGGTACAAAATATTCTTGCTTCCCTAAATATACTTGTTACTAACTATGAAAAGGAATTAAATAACTTAAAATCTAAATTTTCAAGTATAAGTAGCAGTCTCACCCAAACCCGTGTCACAAATTCTAACCTAACTGATCAAATCAGCAGGATATCGTCAAAGAGTGAGGAAAGGAGGATGTGGATAGAGCAGAAGGAGAAAGAGTTGATTAGGTCTAAGGATGATTCGATTTATTTGCAAAGAGACAATCTTAAACCTCTTAAACAATGAAATGTGTTTTGTTTGATTGCTAAAAGACTTTATTTTAACATCTCTCAATTGCATCTTGATTGTGAAATAGGAAAGAAGATACATCGCATGATTTTACCCTTCTTTGAGTTAAAGGAGGATGAAATCGATGTTGAAGCCTACAACTGTGAAATCGTTGTATCCTCTGACGAGGTCTCTCCTGTGTATAAAATAGGTCTGGACAAAATTGAATCCTATATTAAGTCCAAAGACCACAAGGACATGTTTAAAAATTTGTTAGACGAGAATGATAGATTGAAATTAAGAACCGAAACTGTATAGAAATTTGACTCTTTGAATACCAAATTAAGTTCAGAAAATAAAATTGATGTTGAAAATGCACCGGAACTTAGTGAGGATGATGATTTGAGTGAAATCTATGTAGAGGATGTGGTGGACTGTTCAGAATTTGTCAACAGCGAACCTAAGTCACGCAAAAACCTGATTTCTGAAAACTCTGTTGAGTTCGCTCGCTCATCAACTGACAAGACCAAAGTTCTCAAAGCAAAAGCTGTTGTGTACCAAAAAGTATAAACCACTCCAAATCAAGTCTACACGGTACCTGGTGTCACTCCACAACAAACTGCCGAATTGACAGCTATAGTGGAAGAAGATAATGCTGGCGGATGTGACGAGTTCTTCTGGTCAGCACCAATAGACAACGCTGATGAAATGAAGGGCCTATCTTAGAAGACCTCATGGACAGTGAAACGTAGATATATACCTGAACCACTAAATGAGCCTGCAAGATATGATGTGTCAAGCACAAGTGGAACCAAAACTTCATTGGGAGAACCTGTGCAAACCACTAGTGAAACATCCTCAACAAAAAGTGAATGTTGTGCTCATGCTTCAAAGAGAAAGGAAAACATCCACAGAAATCCAAAACAGGTGGCTGATCGAAAACACCAAAGAAATCTGAGATACAAGAAGAATCTCTCAGAGAGAAAACAGTTTTGGAGATCACAAAATCCTCACTTTATAAGGATCGAGAGGAAGCACAAATCTCAAGAAGAATTAGGATACCGAAAGGGTAGTTTCGGTCCTCAGAACAACATCAACCGAAACGGTAGTTTCGGTCCATCAACTGAAAGAAATCGAAAGGATAGTTTCGGGCTCTCAACCGAAAGGAGAGTTTCGGTCCCTCGACCGAAAGCAACCGAAAGAAGAGTTTCGGTCCCTCGACTGAAAGGAACCGAAAGTAGAGTTTCGGTCCTCGAAGCAATATCAACCGAAAAAGCAGTGTCGGCTCTCCACCCAATAGCAACCGAAAGAGCAGTTTCGGTCCCCATCCCTACAAGTTCAATCAGAAACACAGGCGATCCAATGCCACTTCTGAATCCAACACTTCACATTCCAATTCTCGTCCTTCAATTGATTTAAAGGGAAAAAGAAAACTTTTTACAGAAGATAGCAGACTTCCACAAGACATCCAAAAGAATGCTGACGTCAACACTACAAATCCCAGTCCTGCTAAAACAACCAAAATTAAAGTTTTCACCATAAAAAGAAAAGATGAAACAACTTTAATTAAACGCACTTAGTTGGTTGATATTTATCTTACTATTCCCTGTCCTGTAAAAGGCTCACAGGAACCTAAGAAACTTTGGGTTCCTAAATCTGCTTAATATTTTGCAGGTTATACCTGTCGAGCAGTTTGACGAAGAATGGTACGTTGATAGTGGCTGCTCACGTCATATGACAGGGAGGAAGGAAGAACTGAGGGAGTTTCGGTCTCTCAAGGATGGTGGTATTGTGAAGTATGACAACAACTCATTTGGTACTATCAAAGGCTATGGAATGATCACTAATGGTGATTTCTCTATAAGAAAAGTGGCGTATATTGAAGGGCTCCAACACAACCTTATCAGCGTTTCACTACTGGTAGTTGGCACTGGATTGAAGGTATCATTTGATGATGAAGGTTCTGAGATTGTCAAGAAGAAATCCAACAACGTTCTGCTAAAGTCAAAGCGAAAAGGTGAAATGTATCCTTTGAACCTCAACCCAATTCGAGGTAAACCAGTAGTCTGCTTACTTACGAAGGCTCACTCAGACGAAAGTTGGTTATGACATTGAAGACTTTCCCATCTGAATTTCAACGATATCAACAAGCTGGTTTTAGGTGATCATGTTCGAGGTCTTCCAATTCTAATATTTGACAAAGAACACCTCTGTACTATCTGTGAAATGGGAAAGCAAAGCAGGCAACGCCATCCTTCTATTATCAATACGAAAGTGATAGAACCATTAGAGCTGTTACATATTGACATGTGTGGACCCTCGTCCATTGAAAGCATTGGTGGAAACAAGTACATTCTAGTTATTGTGGACGATTTCTCTCGATTTACATGGGTGTTCTTCTTGAAGCAAAAGTCTGAAGCCACTCCAAAGCTTAGGCTCTTTATAAAACAAATTGAGACTCAATTAAGGAAAGTCGTTCGTACGTGAGAAGCGACAATGGTTTGGAATTCAAGAACAAAATTTTTTAAGACTTTCATGCTAAAAAGGGAACGACTCATAATTTATCAGCCCCATACACTCCACAGCAAAATGGTATCGTTGAAAGATGAAATCGATCTCTGTGTGAAGCAGCTCGAACAATGCTATGCTTCGCATCCTTACCTTTGTATTTCTGGGCTGATGCAATTGCTGCTACTTGTTATACTCAGAACAGATCGTATTTGAACAAACGATTCTCCATTACTCCTTACGAGATTTTAAATAATCGTAAACCGAATGTGAAATTCTTTCATGTGTTCGGTTCAAGATGCTTAATCTTCAACTCCAGAGAGAATCGAAATAAGTTTGATGCTAAGGCTGATGAAGGAATATTCTTAGGCTACTCCCTGAACTCCAAGGCATATAGAGTTCTCAATAAGTGCTCAAAGAAGATTGAAGAAACATACTATGTCACTTTTGACGATAGTTACGTTAAGAAGATAAAAGTAACAGAAGATGCAACGCAAGAAATCTTTCCAAAGAATGGTCAAGTTACTACCTCTATTTCAAATCTTTTCGAGCAATATTTGCTTCTGTTTGATGAGCCTCAAAACGCGATTGATTATGAATCAAAGGCAATAGACAACAAAGTTGATGATATAAAACAAATCATCGATGATGCTGCTCAAAAGATGGCTGATGATCAACCGAAAGAAACCGTAGACCGTCCTAATGTCCAGGGGGAGGGTCCATCTCTTCATCATGATCAAGGTTCATCATTCCAGGGGGAGCGCTTACCGTCACATTCTTCTAGTTCTTCTGAGAATCCAATCGAAGGAGGCGATTCCAATCCAGATACTGAACATGCATCATCCTTCGAGGGGGAGAACATCCTTTTCAATGATGATGACATACTGTCAGAATTGGAAGAAGAGGTTAATGCTGAATTGGATCCCAATTGTGATCCAAATTACGCACCACTTATAAAATGGACCAAAGATCACCCTCAAAGTCAAATTATTAGGGAATCCTCTGAAAAGGTGTTAACTCGATCTCAAATCAAAGCGAAAAAAGCTGCACTCTTTTCACAAGTAAAGTTTTGCATGTTCAACTCCTTTGTTTCCAAAGTTGAACCGAAGACCATTAATTCTGCACTTGATCATTCAGACTGGGTTCAAGCGATGCAAGATGAATAAATGAGTTTGAAAGAAACAAAGTATGGCGACTTATTCCAACTCCAAAGGATGCCTCAGTTGTTAGTCTCAAATGGGTATTTAGAAACAAGATGGATGAGGGAAATGTCATTCGCAACAAAGCTCGGTTGGTTGTCAAAGGCTACTGTCAGGAAGAAGGCATCGATTATGAAGAGACCTTCGCTCCTGTTGCAAGATTAGAGTCTGTTTGTATCTTTCTTGCCTATGCTGCACACAAGAACTTTGAAGTCTATCAGATGGACGTCAAATGTCCCTTTCTCAACGGAGAACTTAAAGAAACTGTGTATGTTGAGCAACCGCCAGGCTTCATGAACGAGAAGTATCCAGATCATTGTTATGTCCTTGAAAAATTTGTATATGGCCTAAAACAGGCTCCCAGTGCATGGTATGAAACTCTCACTCATTTCTTAGAAATGTCTAAATTTAAACAAGGTTCGGTTGACCCAACCTTCTTTCGCAAGAGAGAAGGTAACCACCTTATGATAGTCCAAATTTATGTTGATGACATCATATTTGGCTCCACGAATCCTAACTTAACAGTTGAATTTAGGAAGTTGATGGAAACTAAATTTGAGATGAGCTTAATGGGTCCAATTAACTTTTTCCTTGGATTAAACATCAGACAGGGACCCGAGAGCATTTTTATTAATCAGGAGGCATACACCAAGACACTATTGGCCAAGTTTGGGATGATGGGAGACTCCAAAGTGAAAGTGCCTATGGCCTTTGGGACAAAGCTTACACCCTCATTGGAGAAACCAACAGCTGATATGACACTCTATCGTCAAATGATTGGATCTCTGATGTATCTCACAACTAGTAGACCTGACATAATGTTCTCAGTCTATTACTGTGCAAGATTTCAAGCTAACCCACGTGAACCTCATCTACTAGCCGTGAAAAACATCTTTCGCTATTTGAAGCGAACCTCCTCTCTCGGTCTGTGGTATCCATCCAACTCAGGATTCTTTGTTCAAGCATTCTCAGATGCTAACTTAGGTGGCTGTGGATTAGATCGTAAAAGCACCACTAGAGGATGCCAATTTCTATATGGCAAATTGGTTAGCTGGCAATCGAAGAAACAAACGTGTGTCTCTCTCTCCACTACAGAAGCTGAATACATTGTTGCAGCTTCATGCACATCTCAAGTCATATGGATACAAAGTCAGCTTAGGGATTACGGGCTAAACATGAAGAAAATCCCACTATATTGCGATTCTGAAAGTGCAATTAGGATTTGTCACAACCCAGTGCAACACTCAAAGACTAAACATATAGCACTGAGGTACCACTTTATCAAGGATCACGTTGAAGATGGTAACGTAGAAATTCACTTCGTCAGGACAACTAATCAACTGGCAGACATATTCACTAAGGATTTACCTGAAGTGAGCTTCAATAAGATACTACAAGGCCTAGGAATGATGGAAGCCCAATCCTTACCAAAATCGCCTTCGCTTCAATAAAGATAAGAAGCGAAATAGAGCGAACCGAAATGAACCGAACGTTCGGTCTATTTCGGGTTCGGTGTATTTTGGGTGAAGCTCGACCATGAACCGAACGTTCGGTCTATTTCGGGTTCGGTCCTTCTGAACTCGTTCGCTTCTTTTTCTTATCAAGGCATTTTGACTGTATTCTTTTGTACACTTTTTAAATACTTCTTTTCTACTTATAAACTCCAAAAAAATTTCTCTTTCGTTCAATTGGTCTGTTCTCACAAAATACAAAAATATTTTTTTTACTTTTTTTTCTTCTTTTTATGTAATGTTTTTTTTTGTATAAGTGTGACTCTCGTTGGTGAAGCTAAGGCAAGTAAATGTTTTTATTAGTTAGGAGTCCCTAGAAGCATGCTGTTGTATTTTGACTTAATAACATGATATATACCAATCATGTTTTCCTAATCCAGGCTGTGATATTCATTCTAATCATGAGCTACCTTACTCTACTCACATTGAGTTTTGAGTTTTCTGCTTAGTCATTCTTTTTTCTTTAAAGCAGAGGTACATTCGCTTCTTTAACCATCTCCGTCATTTTCTCCATTATAATTCGTTTCACCAATATAACCCCTGAGACTCTCAGTATTAACCACTAAGGTTTATGGTTATACCAAATCTGCGTTCATGATCTTAGTTTCATGCCACTATGTACTAAGTACAACACCACTTATGAATTGACAGTGAATTCTCATATTCAAGATCTTACTTGTTACCTAATGAAATCTCTTTTTACTTTTGTGTGATCTTTATGAATTTGTCGTACACCAAGGCTTTTCTTACCCTCAAGATCCAGTTTAATTTTTTTTAGATTTCTTTACTTCCTTTTGTCATTATAAAATTTATCCTACCTACTTGTTCAACAGATCATAATGATCTCACAAGTACTTCATTCAGTTTTGGTCTTAGGTCAAGTATCGAAATTCTGAATTGAAGCAACAACCACCCTTTATAACTTTCGAAAAGATGCCTTTCAATACTTCTTAACAAGTTATTGATCGTTATTTAATGGGAAACCAAACAAGCACTTTAATGTCTCTCTTGACTTTGAAGGAAGTGATTGTGCCCATAATCCATTGTTTTTATGTCTATTTAAGACATCACAAATTATCCCACAAAGTTTGCTTTATTTCTTTATCTTTTACACTCTATGCACGAAAATTTTAATTTTCCAAACTCTGGTTCTTTTACGACTATTCCATAAAGCATAACAGGCAATGGTAACTCCAATGGACTTTGGGACGACGATTGGGATAAAGTGAAAGCTGACTCAGCGGTTATCCAATCGGTTTGGCGATTTGAAAAAGTGAATTTTATGGAATGGCGTGCAAAAAGGAAACGTCCTTTTTCTTTCCTGCGTTATCATAGGTATGCCAACTGTTCATCCGTCAAGTCATGCGCTCTTTTTGAAATAATCCAAGATGTCAGCCGGATTTTTCTCTCTCCTCCTTGTACGTATAAAAGGAATTGGAACGGTACTTTTTAACCTATTATCACTTACGAAACTCTCTCAAAGAACAAAGGCGATTTCTATTACTGTTCATCATCTTCTCCAAGCTTCTACAATGACAGACTTTTCGTCCATTCATGATACTTATGTTCGTCAACCACTTCTCACAATCAAACCTCAACAGAACCTGATCATCGATCTCACTCCGTTTATCTATGAACTCTACATGCTATATGTCGTTAAGTGTCTCAAATACTCACCTCTCGTCGAAGCGCTGACCAAAGTCGAAGTCGTACCAATGTCCTGTCTTTCCCTTGTCTATTCCACTGCTTACTACGACAAGGTTCATGAAAGGATTCACTTTGAAATCCACAATGAGAAGACCTCCATCTCCAAGCACCGCTTCTGTGCCCTAATTGGTCTCTCTCAAGAACAATCTCTGGTAAACCCTGAATCCATAACCACTGGTCAATTGTTTTCCATGTTTTATCAGATGGGGTATACTGAAACCCTCACTACAATAACCAAGTTCAATAAGTCCTGCCTTCCGCCTCAATGGAATGTTCTTTTCATGTTGTTGTTCAAGGGACTCTCTGAGCGACACGTCGGATCAGATGGTGCGAGCAAGTCTTTTATGACTGTGCTATACGAACTGTACCATGGGATCGATTTGGATTTTGGAACGATTATCTGGCAGTAACTCGTAAAAAGCTTGGTCTCTTCATCCAGGCATTCTGAGATTTCTTGTGGGTGATTTTGGTCAATTATCACCAACTAGGCAATGGACCGCCTTCATGTTCTAATCATGACAGATTCTCTTCTCTCCTCCATTGCTACCTTTCACACAACCAAAATCATAGTCACAGATCCCACCAAGTATTACTTTATTGGATCTATTCCCGAAACCATGCTCGCTCGTATCTCTGCAGCGAGTAATGTTCTACAACAGTACAGGAAGATTCCATCTTCAGGTCCAAGGGAGCTTACGCCAGCCATGGTTCGCTCCATTGAAGAGGTTGACAAGCCAGCGAAAAGGGGTAAGAAAACTGAGAATCAGAAGGAGGCACCAGTTTCCAAATCAACCAAGGGGCAAACCCCTAAGAAGCGAAAGTATGACAAGGCTGCTACATCACATGCTCAACCGAAGAAACAAAAGAAGCCTGCTAGGAAGCTCATACTCCAATCTTCCAGTGATTCAGACTCAGAGTATGTTCCTCCCAAACATCAGTCTGCTCCTCCTTTAGAATCTAAGAGCGAAAGCTCAGATGATGAGGCTTCGGGTCGAGGTGATACTCCGCCTTGCTCCGCTACCCCCTAAATTCCCTTTTGCTCCCACCCTCCTTCACCTCCAACTGTAACCATTCCATTATCCATCCCTCCAATATTTCCCATTCCAACCACTCAACCATCCACTACTATTCCCATCCCAACTCCCATATTCACAGACACTACTACCACCACTACTACCATAGGAGCTCATTCTACCGCTCCCACTCCACCTGTAACAACCGAACCCCCTGTCACAACCGAACCTACAGCCACTACCAAACCTTTATCTCTTACTCCATCCACAGAAACCACCCATGTTCTAGGCGGTGAGGACTTGGAATTTGATTCCACGTATTTTAGTCCTTACCGTGTACAAAGTAATGATGATGATAATGAGCCTGTTACAAAGCGTCATCTCAAGGCAGTAAATGAAAAACTTGATCAACTGCTCTCATCCTCTTCCTCTGCATCTTACTCTGAAGCTGCTTTAAAGGCCCTGTTCTCATTTGTTGTTCAAGAACACAATGCCTCCCTCTCTGTTGCAGCTAAAGCGATTGAAGCCTCCACTTCACAATGTCAACAAGCCTCTCTTGTTGTTGAGGCTTCTACCAAGGAGTGCCAGGATGCAACCGCAAAAGTCAATAAACTAGTTTCTGAAGCTCACATGTTTTTAGATTCTTTGCAGGCGGCTGCTAAGAAGAATGCTCAAACCGTCAATGCTTCGGTGGATCACCTTCAATGGTCCCTTCAATCTGAAAGGTCCAACCTTGAAGCTGTACGCCAAGCGATCGAGACTGCAAACGAGTCTCTACATGCTAATGTTATGATCGCCTGACTCAACTTGAGGCAAAATTAGCTGTAGAGAATCGCATCATGGATGAGCTTGACAGACGAACCTCACAGCTGAAAATGCAAAATTACAAGTTGCGTACTGCTACTGTTGAGCTCAATGACTTGAAGTCAGAAAGGGAGGTCATTCAGAGTTTTGATGCTGATGTTCACTCCATCCTCCTTCATCTCGTTGAAGCCCATGATCCAATCATCGCCATTACAATCAGGCAACACTTAGCCGACAAGATCAGGCCAGCATCGGACATCCTTAGTCGTATTGAGGGTGTTCCGGTGACTGGTGTCCAGCCAAAACAAGGGGGAGAGAAGGCAACAACTCAACCTCCTTCTGGATCGAAACCATCCACTGAACCGAAGGGTAGTGAAGCTTCGGTCAGTAACAAGGAGAAAAAAAAGAAGAAGATTTGGGTGGATGACACAGACAATGAAGATGATGTCTATGCTGAGAATCCTGAAAAGCCTTTTCAGAAGGCAAAGCCCTCTGAGAAAGAGCTGGAAGAAAAATACAAGAAACAACAGGCTGAGCTCAAGCTAAAGCGAAAGGAGGCAGAGCTCCTAGAAAAGAAGAAGTCCATGTTTCCTGTCTGGACTATCGATTCGCTTCAGAGGTGTGCTATTGATGAGCCCAACATACTTTGGCTTGAGCATGTAATGTCATTTGGGCTCAAGAACTCCAAGGATGCACAGATTGACATGCCGATCACGCGAAAGGCATTCATCTTTCATTGCTTTAGTTCAACTACTGCCATTCCTTCTCCAGACCCAAAGGTAGATAGGGATCTGCTGGAGTTCTACTTGGAATTTCCTCAACCCCAGTACTTGACTTGGAGTTCGAAGAAGATTACTACTGTCAAGGTTTTGAATCCCTACTCAGCGGGGAAGTTTATTAATGTTAAATTCAAAGTGACTCGAGGCACCGAAGGCTCAGTTCACAACTTCACCCTTGCTGATCTACCGAACCTTAATCCCCACGACTGGATACTCCTCAACAACATTCTTCTGTCAAATCCACGAGAGTACCAGCCAATAATTGACCATGTTAAGAGAATGCTTGTGTGCTACATTCACGAGGTAGCGAAAATGGACCAAGAGATTGCTTCTGCCATTCACAAGCAAACCACGATCAAGACTATGGGCAAAGAAGGAAATGTCAACACTATGGTCAAGGGGAAGATTGATTCGAAGTACCACACTATTATGTTCATCAAAGGCGAAGGTCAGAAATGCCTGTTCGCTCTCGTTGACAAACACCTCTTCTCAACTTCTTGCCTGGAGCATATCTTGGAGATCATTCAGAGGTGTGATCAGAACAGTGCAGCTGACAAGAAGTTGTTCACTGATATGATGAGGTGGTATATCTAGTTTCGGCAAACACTTCTTGCAATAATTCCTCGTCTGTTCAAAGTAATAAAGACCGTGAAGCCAACACTGAAGAAATAATCTCTCGCCTCATTTGACGCAAAGGGGGAGATTGTTGTGATTATTATGTTGCGTCATGGGCTCGATCCTTAGCCCAGTTTTGATTGCCGGTTTTAAGCCTGTCCAACCGTGCAAGTTTTTGTTCTAGGGTTTAGTATATAAGCTGCATGCATGCAGTCTTAGAGGTTAATGCTTTTGATTATTTTTCTCACTAAGTTTTGTAAATCCTAGCTCACCTCTATAGTGGAAGTTCTTTGTCGAGCTCTGCTGAGGCGTGACTTTGTTGAATCATAAGCACATATTTGATTCTATTCTGTGTTCATACTCTTACTGTGTTTGTCTTGTTTGATTTTCATATACTTATCTGTGAAATATCTAATCGATCTAGAGTTTTAATTCTCTTCAGTCTTCAATGGTTTCTTACTTCCCTCAATATGCATGCTTTCATAGCTGGTTTTTGTTTTACTTATTTTGGTCATAAGTTCATTTATTTAACAACAATAATCACTACCTTTATTGCGGACAACCCCAATTTCTAACATATGATGAGTTAAATCACCTTATTATTGTTATCTACTTATCTTCATATCTGTTTCCACTATGGGGATATTTGATTACTCATAAATGAAATTGATTTTTTTCTTTTAGACAATTCACAGGTTAACTACATCTTGAACCTCTCTTCTATATCCTACTCCTATTTCCAAAGTCAAATATTATAATTTTGTTTATCTATATGTGTTTGTTGATTTTTTGACCAATTGTTTTCTAACAGGGGCATAACCACCCCTAGGTAGATGGTATTTTGGAGCTTTTTTTAGAACACCATTAATCAAATGAACTCAAACCTAAGTTGGAGGCAAAGCTAAGCAGATCAAAGACACAAGCAACTACCATATTACAATGCAATATGTAAGACTAAAATTATGGCCTAAATCCAATTTAATATTTTTACATAGATATTTTTCCAGTTTTTTTAGTTTTTGAGCGTAATACCTTCTTCAGTTCTTCTGTTCTTAATGTTTTTTTATATAACTGGTTGCAATTGTTTGTGTTGGTATATAGGCTAAGGAGGATCTTAATCATATTATGATCAAAACACCAAATCAACATGCTTGTTATTCGAGGAAGGATTATGTAGTGCTTGGTTTAGATACAAGGTAACTCAGTTTAGTTAACTTAGTAGCTAGCTTTGGAATTATTATGGATTTTCTATATAAGTGTACATCACAGGTTTTCTATACAAGTGTACATCACAGGTTGAAGATTAGGATGAGAAAAATGTTGAAAGTATGATAATAGACTGTGGTTGTAATATATTAACATGATACAGATGGTTCTGGTGTACAAAAAACCAACATTTTTATAAATAATAAATATCATACCTAAAATGTTTTGCCAAAAACATCAATCATGACCGGATATCATATGATTTAGTCAAATATACACCTTAAATGTATAAAAATGATTTATTTTTCATTTTTGACTTGGTTAACGATCTCATTTCCACAAGAAAATCAAGAAGTTTTTACCACAAATTTTAATAATATGTTATAATTCACCAATAAATAAAATATTGGTTTATAATTAAATCATTTTTGGGGTAAAATGCAAGGAATTGTGGGTTACTTTTATCGATATTTATGACGTCCTACTTCAAATATAAACGACTTATGTGAATATGTGATTAGAATCTTAATAGGGTCTATGCGTTTTCTAAGTGTTAGTTTCAATTTTTTTAATTACAGTATATGTCCGTTTTGTCGATTAACCAATCTTTTTGATTGTTTTCACATTCATCAAACACCCTTTCAACTTGGTAATTTTACATGCTTCCATTTCTTGCTCAAATCCTTTTATCTTCATGGTTATTTTCGCATTAAATCCTTTTGTTGGCAGCGAATTTGATATTCTTGTAAAGAAAATGCCAGCTTCTGCTCTTACTGATGTGAATCTGGTATAAGATGGGACAAAACTTGAAGGACAACATGGTGGAAAGAAATAGGGACTGCAAGCTCAATAGTGACAATTTTTACAGTTTTCACTCATGATTGTGCAGTACATGCCTATTTAAAACAGTTCATCAACCAATTATTATTTATTGATAAATCAGATATATCTGGTGGTTTGATTGCGACTCCTGATTGGCAAATCAAGTTATACATATAAGCTAACAGTAAAGCTCCAGTTCGAGCCTGGTTAATTAATAATTAGTGAACCAAGAGGCAAATAGTCTCTGGTAGGTGTGTTTGCATTGTTCGCTTTGGATTCTATAAAAAAAGGTTTTTGAAACTATAGGATTTAGAGTTTGAATGATTTGAAATCCATCATATGTGTTTATTTGGTAAGATTTGAAATGAACTGAAGATGTATTTTATAAGGGTTAAAATGCATGAAACAACAATGCACTTTCTTTCCTTAGTATCGATAGAAAATCATGTTAGAATATGTAAAGTAACCGACAAAATGTGGCACCCTTATGAGTTTATATGTAAAACAAAGTTTTCGCCGCCCGTCGCATAGCATGGGAGACGGCTAGTGTGTGTGTATATATATATATATATATATATATATATATATTAAAGAACTTAGCTCTTATGAATAGTAAACCTGGTGGTTTTTTTGCCATATTTGGTCCATATGTTTACATATTTTTGTTTTCTACCCTGGTTTTCAGATTTTAAAAATATCATTGGTTGGAGAGTCATGTCTTGACATATTTGGACCAACACTTTGAGGGTTTGTAACTTTAGCCCCGTCACATGTGTCCGCTTACAGGATATCCAGTGGCTAATTGGCTATGTGTTTTGGGGTTAACTAATACACCGCCTCAAATAAAGACACCACCTCGAAGCTGCTCACTCCACCGCCAATCTTCTACTACCTTATATCTCAACTCTTCTTTACCTACTTCCTTTACCGCCTTCTTTTTGCTTCCCACTCCCATTTCTAATACTAAAGGCAAAAGTGTACTTTTCAGGGGGTTAGTTTCATCAACCCAAGTTAAATCCACTCATCTGTTACCCCTCCTAAAATTCAGATATTACTAATATGCATTACTAATATGCTTTATAATATAATATTATATATATATATATATATATATATATATATATATATATATATATATATATATATATTATAAGGCATATTACTCATATCTTGAATTTTAAGAGGTATAAGATACAAAAAATTTTGTACAAATTATTTATGTAAAAACAAATCATTAATATTTGCCAAATTTTTGAATACTGGAATTAAGGAAGGTTATTAAGAAATTAGTTTGGAGCAAAATAACAATTTTAAAATATTTAAGTCATCTATATAAATTAATTTACATTTCTTAAACTAGACACCAAAAAAATTAATATACATAAAATGTGTAAACAGGAAATATAATATAAGTTCTAAACATAAATATTTTATTTGAAAGTGGTAATTTTTTTATTACATAATAAGTAAGAATAAAATCTAATAATTATTTCCCCGTAAAAAACTATTTGCCAAAAGAGTTGTTTATCGACGCTTTTTTTTGCGGGCACACATCTAATATATATATATATATATATATATATATATATATATATATATATATATATATATATATATATATATATATATATATATATATATATATATATATACACACACACACACACACACACTAGGTATGAAACTCATGTATTACATGGGTTTATTAAAAAAAACTTTGGTAACCACAAAGATCATGTTCATAAAAAAATTAGTAACGATTGAGTTTATGACTTTTTGTTAAACCGCATGGACTATTTATGTAATTTGGTCCTAATTAATCTATACTAATAAAATTAATTAATATTAATTCACAAATGAAATATACTATCTACATTAATATACATATACGTTAATTAATATATTAATAGAAAGAGGAATGCAAAAATAGAAACTTATTATGTACATTAGTTAATATATTTATAAAATTAATTAATATGAGGTGACATTTAATAGGTAAGATTTAAATAAAAAAGAAAAAACTATAAAAATGACGAGTGGATATTAAATAATTCAAAAAAATCTAGAAAATGAAAAGCATCAAAATGAAGGAGAAAATGACTTGTGGCAAAATCATTCTTATTTATTAGGGTACTAGGTGTAAGACTCGTGTATTACACGAGTTTATTAAAACTAAAATTTTAACATCAGTATATAAATATGAAATATTTTATAATGTAATACTTTACATAACATAATGTAATCTTCTGAGAATTTGCAAAAGAAACTAAATTGTTTGAAATATTTATGAGAATTTATTACCAAATTAATATGATGATTTTATTTCCTTATAGAACTCATTACATTTGATGGAATTTTATTTTATGAAAATGGAAATCCTTAAAAAAAGACAAGTGGAAAATAAAATTTCTAAAATTCTCACAAAATGAGAAGTGTCAAAATGAAGGAGAAGATAACATGTGTGTGTGTACTAGTATGTAACCCGTGAGAATCACAGTTATAAAATTAATTACACTTTCATATTAAAAAATCAAAATTACTAATCAATTCTTTTAAAGAAATTATTACTTAAGAAATATTTTTTAGTTATATAAAATTATAATCGTTAATTTAAATAAATTCGTGAAGTTATATCACCTTATAATTTATATTAATTTTATTTTATTTTTTAATATAATATTATTAATCTAATTTAATTAAAGTGAAAAAATTTTAATTTTGCAATTTAAAATTTAATGTAATTAGGATGGGAAATTTAAATTTTGAAATGAATAACTAATATGTTGAAATGTAGCGTGATAGGGACATATAATATTAATGAGGATTCTAATATAATGACATTTGTCATTAGAAAAGTAAACTTATTCATTTATTAGAATAGGGATTTATATATATATATATATATATATATATATATATATATATATATATATATAAATATATCCGTATGTCTTTGTATGTATGTATGTATGTATGTGTATGTATGTATATGTATGTATGCGCTTATATATATGTATGTGTGTAGGTATGTATGTATGTATATGTATGTATGCGCTTATGTATATGTATGTATGTATGTATGTATGTATATGTGTATGTGTATGTATGTGTGTATATGTATGTATGTGTGTATATGTATGTATGTGTATGTGTGTATATATGTGTGTATGTGTGTATTTGAATGTGTATGTGTATGTGTATCTATTTGAATGTGTGTGTATGCATTTGAATGTGTATGTATGTGTGTATGTGTATATATGTGTGTATGTGTCTATATGTATGAGTATTGAAAATCAAAAGCATTAATAGACATTACAATGTTAAACAATGAAATTAGTAATGAATCTTGAAGGTGCACACGACTTTATAAACGATATTAATAGTTATAAGCTGGTGAAAGTATAAATAATCACATATACTAGAGGTGTAGAAAAACGAAGCGGAAAAAATAACATTCGTCAGTTGAAAAATAAAAAATAAGAAAGATCTGTAGGAAATTACCACTGGATTTGCGACGGAATTCTGAAAGAAAGCATGTTCCGTAGGCAATCCTTTGGTAAATTTCTACAGATTACCTACGTAATATGCTTTCGTTCATAAATCTGTAGGTAGTCCGTAGGTAATTACCTATGGATTTTTTTTATTTTTGTTTTTTCGGGACCCAAACATCGTTTTTTCCATTTCTTTTTTTACACCTCTTACATGATTATTTACACTTTCTCTAACTTATAGTTATTTATATCATTCATAAAGTCGTGTGCACATTCGGGATCCATTACTCGTTTCATGGTTTAACACTATAATGCCTATAATTTCACCAACTTGTGATGAATTATGTTTGTATATGTATATTTATATACATTAATGAGTTGTGGTATATGTGTACGTGTATATGTGTATGTATATTTGTTTGTGAGTATTTATATGTGAATGTACATGACTTTATGGACGATATTAATAGCTATAAGTTTGTAAAAGTATATATAATCATGTATAATAAAGGTGTGAAAAAAAAGAAGCAGGAAAACGATATTTGGGTCTCGAAAAAAACAAAAATAAGAACAATCTGTAGCTAATCCTTAGGTAATTACCTCCGAATTTCTAACGGAAAGCATATTCTGTAGGTAATTATGTAACATCTTAAAACTTAAGATAAGATTCTTAAATTAATTAAGATATTTAAATAAAGGAGGATTTACATAATTAAATCATTTAAATGATAATCATTACATTAGTCGAGATGAAGTTTGCAAAGTTAAAGGTTGAGATGTTAACATTTAAAAGTTAAGGGACCTAAAGTGTAAATTTAGAAAAAATACGATTGACCTAGGGTTGACTCACCATGGTTAAATGATGACGAATGTTAATGATGGGATGGTAAAGGACTCATTATGTCAACCTTTTAAGCAAATGTGAAAAGGAATGGATGAATGGTAAATTTGGAAAAAGATGTAAACTAGAAGGACCAAATATGACAAATCCAAAAATAAGAATGTTTCATCTTCATTTCAGCCAAATAAGAACGATGGTAGGAGAAGATAGGAGTTTGAATGGTGATTCAAGCTCAATAGAAACCCTAGGGGTCAATCTCAATCCTTATTGGTTCATTTGGTGTAAGGATTTGGGTGAAAACCCTCATGAACCCTAGAAATTCAAATTGGAGATTTCATATTTATATGTTTGATTGGAATGGATTCAATAACCTATATGATGTTTAGAAGCAATGAATCCAACTGTAATGCTCAAACACATCTATGATAGGAAAATGTTGCATAAACATGGAATTTAGATGGTTTTGTGGAAATTATGATGAAACAATGGAATCCATTGAATATGAGCATTTGATAAGTATATGATACTCATCATCATGAGTTGATACTAACAACATGATTTGAATGCAAAAACTTGGAGACTTGAATGATATCTAGTTGAATTTCTGGAGTATTTGGCCATAAGGGCATTTTGGGAAACTTAGGGATAACTACATGGTGATTGACATCTAAGAGGTGAATGACATTCATGGATATGAATTGAAACTTTAGAGATGGAATTGGAACATAAACATGAAAGATATATTTATCTATAAGTGGTTCTAGTGATTTTTTTAGCCTAAAGGGCAATTTGGGAAACATGGAATGGAATTCAGAATTCCATGGTTAGTTTAAGTACTTGCAATGAGATTAATGGTGGTTTTATCTACTTGACAACACCCAATGATGTATTAAATGATTTAGGAATAAGTCATATTGGTTAAAGAGTGTTTTTGGTCAATTTGAACTCTTAACTATTTCATTTGAGTGTTTGTAAGCATTATGAACTTATCATTTTGATTGAGGACTTAATGAATTAAGTTGAATGTTTTGACATGATAAAACATCCTCTAGTAGTGCTTGAAGACCTTTATAGATGTTCCAAATGGTTACCTAAAAGACCAAAACCATCTAAGCAAGTTTAAGAGACAAGTGAGCTTTTGAGGGTGTTTGGGCTGCTACGGGACGCGAACCGCGTGGTCAGGCTCGCGGCCCGTGCACAGACATCAGAGTGCCCGACTAGAGGAAAAATCTGAACATTAGTATTTTCCTCATAACTTTTGCATACGGATTCGGATTTATGCACGGTTTTCGCCTACATTCATATTTTTTCATGAGGAATAATATTAAGCTATAAAATTTAGTATTTGAACCTTTGAGTGGTAGTTTGGCCATTTAATGACTTACATCCATATATGTTGTAGATAGTGTTTGAAGATGATTACTCTAGGGAAAGGAACTAGAAGAACACTAGCTAACCTACATGTGATTGAGGTGACTACTTGTTGGAATTTTCCCACTTTAAGGTACATGGCAATGTTTTTATGATTATGAAACACTAATGTTGATATATGAAATGTTTTTAAATGGAAGTGTCAAATGTTTTTGGAAAGGATAATTTGAAAGAATGCCATGAAGGCAAGAATCTTTTTTAAAGAAAAGAATGTTTTCAAAGATCGAATGTTTTAAAAGGGTGTTTGAAATGTTTTGAAACATAGATGCTTTACTTTTGAAATGAGTATTTTGATACTAACATATGAAATGTGTAAAGCTTAAGAAATGAAAAGAATTGAAAAGTAATTGTAACATCCGTAAAAATTCATAAAATATAAAATTTTCAAAACAACCCTTTTTATAAAGAAGTATTTACAAAACCCTTGTTTCCAAAACATTACTTTAAAATTCAGAGCCGCTTTCAACATAGTTTTCAAAACATTCATATTATTAGAGTTTACCAGAAATCATAAGCCCAAAAGGCGAAGATGTGTACGGTCACACCTTTACCTTGACTCGATCCTCAAAAGCACCTGAAACCATAAACCAAAACTGTAAGCGCGAAGCTTAGTGAGTTCCCCCAAAATACCAACACACCACAGATAATATATACAACAAACAGCATGCATACAGAGCCTTCAACATGTCTGGTCCGCCTCATAGGCCTTCAGTCTATCCGGGCTGCCAAGGGTCTCTTAGCCTTCAGCACTAAGCAGGACCGCCTCATCCCAACCATACACACAGAACATGTCAACAGATAAGCATACATATAACATATCGATATGAATATCACCGAGTTTTTTGACTGACCGCACAAAGCAGTACAGTCTTAACCCAACCACAATACATCACCACATAAGACTGGTAAACATATAGCCGAAACAAATTATAGGAAAATATAACAGATCCCAAAGCATAGAATCAACTTATCTACCAGGATACAGATCTAATAGATAACCATAGTACTCAATCATATGATAAACAAGGATAACAATCCAAAGGGCTGACATTGGTGCCTTTGACTCGAACAACACCGAAAACCTCCGAATGTTGGCTCACGAAGAATCCTGAACTATCACAACAAAACAAACATCCAATTAACATATGGATTATCATCCTTGACTAATGATCCATACTTAGGGTAAATACCCATTTTACCCTTTTCCCCAATTGGCCAAGACCCAAGTCTAACTATTGATCCAAAAGGCCCAAATACCTTAAGGCCTACCATTGGCCCAATTTTCCAAATTGGGTCCAAACTCATTATTGGGCCTTATCCAAAGGTCCAATCCTCTAATTAGTCCAAAACATACATATCCAGATAGTCCATTAGGGCCCAAGAACTAAAGCCCAAAAGATGGCCCAAAATACGAAGTCCAAATGCAAAAACCGAACAGATGGCGTATGATGGGCGTACCCCAAAGGTATGCAGGGCATACACAAGCCTCGCATTGACTGCATACAAGGACACTAACTAAGTATGCGGGGCATACTACTTCCTATGCGGGGCGTACCCTCATAATGCTTAAACCTTCCATAAGTGCTTAATAGATTAAGCACTTAAGCTCAAACTTTAGATCCATAACCCAATAGCTCTCTAGAACCATAAATTCTCAAACTTTAAGACTTTTTTCATCCAAAAAGGATTAATACATGGTCTTAATCCATTAAGACCCCCTACAAAGAACAAGGGACCAAACTAGCTTAAGGGACCACATTTTTATGCCTTAGGATCCATCCTAGGGTCTGAAAGGACAACCCAACATGACCAACACAGAGTGTGACATCCCTAAGTTCATGGCTAGAAAAGAACGATTTGATTATGCTTATTTAAATCTGAGAATTCTTTTCAAAATAGTAATAATGCGGAATTTGTTCACAAAAATATGACAATATCATTATCAAATCATTTCCGAGGAAATGTATTTCATTTATATTTAAAAACCTTGGCATGTCATGGTCAATACAGCAACATAAGCATAAACGTAGTATTACAGACCTTACAATAGTTTATTGTTCTATTGGCCTATTCTCCTTTAAATCTCACTCTAGATTTAAACTCATGACACTTGTGCTCTTATGTCGCTACCTATGAAACAAAGAAACTGAGTGGGTTAGGCTTGGGAAAGCCTGGGGAGCATATAGGGTTTTCAACCCACAATAATTAAATTTATTAATTTCATCAATCAATCAACCCGGTTACCCGTTCCCGTCATCCTAACTTATTGTCCTTAAAGCATCTAAATTAAAGGAGCTAGCCTAAGGATTTTTCATCAGGGTGACAACACCAAGTAGGGTATTCCTCAACAATATATTTCAAAATGCAACCATGGGGGGATGGAGTATATCTAGTGAACACTTAGTTCAAAAACACCTACAGGTTGCGAGCCTGACAGTGTTCCACTAGACTGTCTAGAATAGATCGTGGTCGTCAACTATACTTCGCTAGATGACATGATCATCTTAAACATCGAGGCATCTCATCATTTATTTTGTCATCTATATCATCTACCCATCTTTACCCATCATATTTATAGGTACAAAATACATATACAGTTTAAATCGAATAAAACATGTCTATTTGTTCATCCAATATAGATATCAAGAACACAGATAATATGCACACATAGCACGTAAGCTTTATTAAATACTTCATATCTATGTGTAAGATGATAGTAACTATGCACTCACTTGACTAGTTAGTGGTTACTAACTATTTTCGTAATCGTCACTATATCACACTTTCTTTATCTGTGACTCCTTGCTCGAAAGTTCTAAACTCTAATTTCAAAATTTATGGACCTTCTTTATATTGTTTATATCTTTGGCTATTATCGTTTTCTATCATAAGAATTGCTCAAAGGATACCTCTATTTATGTAAAGGATTTTTTGAATCGCTCGTACAATATCAAAAGATTAGTTACCCACAAAAATTACACGTATAACTTCAATTAATTAGATGTGTACGGACATACTTGAAAGGTTAACATGTATTATTCTTATCTTGACTCTAAATTAGAAGGTGTACTATTACTTCTCTTTTATTAACACGTATCATTTTAATTAAAAAAATATGTACGACCTTTCTTATATTCTTTTTCTTATATTTCTTACACGTATGTTGGTTTGCAATTTACAAATCAGTTATAGTTACATTTATGGTCACTCAATTATTCTTGTATTAACACAATATATCTTTCAAGTTACACTATAGTCCCTTAATTATTTATTAATAAAATCATTATACTCTTTATAATAAAATCTTATCCAAATCATTTATAAACAATAGCTAACGTCATAAAAAGTACTTAATCAATTATTATCAAAAGAGTATAACGGAAAAATTATCAGTTCACTACTTGGGTTCACCCTTAAATGTATTTAGACCAAATACATCTTATAACATATAATTTGTATAGGTTCGTTACAATTTTCGTTAAGATTATTTATCCTAAATAATCTTTTTATTTTTAATGTTTGTTTTAGCCATATTTAGAATTTGTTTTACACAAATATTATATTCACATAATATTTGTCAAATATCCACACATATAACATATACTCGAATAATTATCTTTCACTTATTCTTAAAAGGTTACAATCGTCGACCGACGTAAATTCATATTTTATAAATACACCAAGTAGGAAACACGGACGTTATAATTATCTCCCCATTAGGATGATTTCGTCCCGGAATCATGCTTCAACAAACAGATGTGGATAACGACTTCTCATGTCACTTTCTGTCTCCCAAGTGAGGTTTGGCCCATTCGTATGATTCCATCGCACCAACACTAATTCGACCATCTTATGTCACAACTTTTTCGTCTTACGGTCAACAATTGCGTCCACCTCCTCAACCAACCTCTTGTTTTCATCATTCCTTAACTCTAAAAGTGGGATCATATCGGGTTCTTCTCCCAACAACTTTCTCAAATAACAAACATGAAATGTATTATGGATACCTTCCAGTTAAGCTGGCATCTCCAACTTATAAGCTTGATTTCCAACTCTCTGAAGCACTTTAAATGGTCTAATGAATATTGGAATCAACTTCCCTTGTTTTCCAAATCTAATTACTCCCTTCCACGGAGAGACTTTGAACAATACCAAATCTCCAACTTCGAAAGTTATTGGTCGTCACTTCTTATCTGCATAGCTCTTTTGATGATTTTGAGCTGCTAACTTTCTGTCTCTGATCACCTTCAATTTCTCAGCAGTCTAATGGACAATCTTAGGACCCATAAACTGTTTTTCTCCAGCTTCAAGCCAACAAGATGGCGTACGATACTTCTGTCCATTCAACGCATCATAAGGTGCCATCTTAATGATCGAATGATAATTGTTGTAGGAAAATTCCACTAGTGGTAAGTGCTCATCCCAGTTACCTGGAAATTCCAAAGTACATGCTCGTAACATATCCTCCAATGTTTGAATCGTCATTTCACTCTGACCTTCAGTCTGGGGATGGTAAGCGGTACTTAAACACAGTTTTGTACCCATTTCCTCTTGTAGACTTTTCCAAAATCTTGATGTGAAACGACTGTCACGATCCAATACAATCGTTAATGGTACACCATGAAGTCTTACTATCTACTTCACGTAAGCATTTACAAGCTTATCCATAGACCATTTCTCATTGGCTGCTATGAAGTGTGCACTCTTTGTGAAACGATCCATGAGTACCCAAGTCATGTCGTGACCATTCTTCATTCTGGACAGTTTAGTCACAAAATCCATGGTGATGCCTTCCCATTTACCCATGGGTATAGGTAAAGGTTCTAAACACCCATATGCTTTATGATGTTTTGCTTTAACACTCGCACATGTTACACACTCGACCATATACTTTGCAACTTCGAGCTTCATCGTCGGCCACCAGTTGTAAGGTTTCACATCCCTATACATCTTAGTACTGTCGGGATGAATTTAGTACATGGTATTGTGAGCTTCTTCCATCAAAAGATCCCTTATTCCTCCCATCTTAGGCACCCAAATCCTATCTTGGAATACCTTCAGTCCTTGATTGTTTGTACCGAACACCAACTTTTTGCCTAAACGTTCTTCCTTTTGGTTATTTTTCTCCGACACTTCTTCCTGAGATTTCTTAATGCTTTCCACAATCGTTGAGACAACTTCAATTCTTAACGCTCTTGCCATTTTTCTTTCCAAGTTTACCCTTTGACTTAGAGCATCAACTACAATATTTGCTTTACTAGGATGGTAAAGTATCTCACAGTCGTAATCCTTGAGTAACTCTAGCAAACGTCGTTGTCTCATATTCAATTCCTTTTGATTACAGAGATACTGGAGACTCTTATGGTCAGTAGAAAGTTTACACTCCGTGCCATAAAGATAGTGCCTCCATATCTTTAGTGCGAAAACTACTGCTGCCAACTCCAAGTCATGAGTGGGGTAGTTTAATTCATGGACTTTCAGTTGTCGAGATGCATATGATATTACTTTATCTCTTTGGTTCAGAACACAACCTAGCCCAACTCCAGATGCATCACTATAAACTGCGAAGTCTTCCACTCCATCGGGTAAAGAAATAATTGGTGGTTCACATAACTTCTTCTTTAGCTTCATAAAAGCTTCTTCATGCTTCTCGCTCCATGTGTAGGTAGCTCCTTTATGGGTCAAAGCTATCAATGGGGAAGCTATTGAAGAAAAGCCTTGGATAAACCTTTGGTAATATCCATCTAATCCTAGAAAGATTCAAATCTCAGTGGGACTTTTTGGTCGTTCCCATATCATCACAACTTCAGTCGTTGCTGGATCAACCATAATCCTTCCTGGTTAACCACGTGACCCAAGAATTGGACTTATCTAATCCAAAAATCACATTTTGAGAACTTCGCATACAGTTTCTCGTTCTTCAGAACTTCTAATACTTCTCGATCGCAGGTGCTTGTCATGCTCCTGCTGGCTCTTTGAATAAATCAGAATGTCATCTATGAACATTATCATGGATTTATCGAGGAATGGTTTACAAACCCTGTTCATCAAATCCATAAATGTTGTTGGAGCATTGGTCAGTCCAAACGCCATAACCAAAAACTCATAGTATCCATATCTCGTCCTAAAGGCCGTCTTTTTAGTATCTTGATCTCTCACCTTCAAATGATGGCACACTGACCTAAGATCAATCTTCGAAAAGTATCTTGCACCTTGAAGCTGATCGAATAGGTCATCAATCCTTGGCAATGGGTATTTATTCTTTATCGTTGATTTGTTCAACTCTCTATAATCTATGCACATCCTTATACTCCCATCCTTCTTCTTTACGAATAACACCGAAGCTCACCAGGGTGATGAACTAGGTTTAATGAAACCTTTGTCTAACAATTCATGAAGTTACATCATAAGATCCTTCATCTCTGTTGGTGCTAGTCGGTATGGTGCTTTTTCTATTGGTGTGGTTCCTAACAACAAGTCGATACATAATTCTACTTTTCTATTAGGGGGTCGTCCAGGAAGATCTTCTGGAAATACTTCCAGAAAGTCACACATCACTGGTATCTTCTTCACTTCCTTCTTCTCCATCTTTGCATCGATCACGAATGCCATATATGATGTGCATTCGTTGGACAAACATTTTCTGGCTTTCATCAGGGAAATGATTAAAGAATTTAGTCTATGTTTGTCCCTATACACCATAAATGACTTATTTCCAAGTAGGTTTACTCTCACCATCTTCTTCTTTCATAGTATCTCAACATCGTTCGCACTAAGCCAATCCATTCCCAGTATGATGTCGAAATTGTTCAACTCAATGGGCAACAACTCCTTGTGGAATTTATTCCCGATCAAGTCAGTGATGATATTTTTAATGCAACCGCTAACACACAGGAATTTGCCACTAGCAACTTCTGCAACTAGAGCATTATCAAGTTTATCTATAGTCAATGCTAGTCTTCCACCAAATTTATGTGATATAAAGGAGTAATTTTCTCCAGAATCAAACAGTATATTAGCGGGCAATCCATTTACAAGAAAGGTACCTGAAGCGACATCTGATGCATCCTTTCCTGCTTCTAGGGTCATCTGGAATGCTCTTTCCTTTGGCCTCGGTGGAACAGTAGGACTTGCTGCCTCTTTGTTCTTCGGGCAGTCCTTCACCATATGCCCTTCTTCATTACAACCATAACGCACCCTCTTGCCAGATGTGCACTTATTGGGGTAATGCCCAGTCTTCCCACACGTTTAACAAGTCACTTCCCCGTCACATTTTCCTAAGTGCTTCTTTTTGCAGTTTTTACACCATCTTGCTTCACCTCTTCCTCCTCCAAGTTTCTTGGAACCGGGATTTGAGAATTTGCTTTTCTTCTTGGACCTTGAAGATCCGTCAAATTTCAATTTCTCTCCAAACTTAGCTCTCTCCAGACCCTTTTCCCTTATTTGGGTCTCAACATTCTTAGCTATCCAGATGGTGGCTTTCAAAGTGGTTGCTTGCTTGACCATCAGACCAAAGTCTGCTAGAAATCCATTGGCAAGCGTGTTGACCATGGAGAGTTAATTTGGAACTAGGTAAGGAACAAGCTTCATCTTCGCCGTAAAACTTTCAGCATACTCGGTGACGCTCATTCTTCCCTTCTTTAGGTTCTGAAATTCGTTGTTGATCTCCAGTAGATCTTGCTCAGAGAAGTACTGCATTTTCAGTTGCACTAAAAAGTCTTATCAATACATCTTGTTAGCTTCTCCCTTGGGCATGGTATCAGCTAGTAGCTGAAGGGTTTTGAGCATTCTAACACTCCTATGGTGTACATGCAACCCTATAAACCTTGGATCTATATTTTCTCTATTATACATGCAAATATTCAATATTCCAAGATTTTATCCTAACTAGCATAATATGAAGTAACTATACTACAAGAAACTAGTAGAATGACATACCTTTCGATGGAGCTTGAAGTCTTGAACCTTTAAGAGCCTAGTGCCTCAAGTGTTGCACCTCAAATCGTTCAGACAACACCAAGAACCCTTGGAATAACTTGAGAATAAGGATACTTAGGTTCACACTCATGAAATCGGTTTGCCCTCTTTGTGTACACACACTCTAGTGCCTAGCACTTAGCCCCATTTCATGAACCATAGACCTCTTTATATAGTGTGGAGGATTAGGGTTACATTCATCTAAACCCTAATACCCATGACCTTTCATTTCCATAGGATCCATGGGTTAAACACTCCATGGACTATCCATGAAAGCTTATCCCAACCTAAATGAACTTGGCCCACCATATATATATAAGAGTCCATATTTAATTAGTCCCTTTTGGTCACTATTTTAATTCTAAATTAATTCTTGATCAATACTAATTAAATAATATGATTTCATATTAATATATTAGAACTTATAATATATTAATATAAATCACTAGTATCCTTTTTTCTCATTTTATCTATCCAATTGTTCTGATGCCACGCAACAAAAATGGACCATGCCAAATCGGTTCAAGTACATACCAATTATAGTTATGGACTTAGAGACTAATCCAACAGTCTCCCACTTGGATAAATCTAAAACTGTTGTTGCGTATGACTCCAAAACCCGGCTAACAATCGTAGCTCTTAAAGCCGTTGTCGAACTCTGACCTAGTCAATAACTTGTCCATTAGATAAGGGATCGTATATTCCTCTATTCTAGATATCATATGGACTGAGACATGGATTATAGTCATTCTCTCTGTCTATTTGTTGTTTCCCGATTTACGATTTATGACGACCGACTAATTGAACAAATCAAATCAGTCCAGGCTTGGCCAAGCACTTAGGGGTGTCATCACTAAATCATCGAGGGGCCCACATATATCACTTTTATCCCTCCAAGGGTAAAAGGAATGGATAAACTTCGACTCATATGCTTGTTCTACTACTTGTTGAATCATACACAAAGGCACGCTTTATAACATCAAGTTACCAATGCGTTGGTGTCATCACTAAATCATTGAGGGGCCCACATATATCACATTTATCGGTCCAAGGATAAAAGGAATGGATAAACTTCGACTCATATGCTTGTTCTACTACTTTTTGAATCATACACAAAGGCGTGTTTTATAACATCAAGTTACCAATGAATTTTCGTACAATCAATGTGTAACCAACTCATAGTCAACAACTCATATCTCTAGGTTTGAAGAATATAAGATATTATCGTCTCATGATCACTCATGATAAAATCCATGAAGTGATTCAAATGAGCATAGGTTTAATCCAATACTCAGAACTTATGAGCACTCATGAATATTGTAGCAACTCTTGCTATGTCCAACACCTTAGACATCTACAAGCCAATTTCATGACAATTTTGCCTTAATACCTACTTCCAACATATTATCGACTATGGATGGTTTGAATAACTTATTCATTCAGGAAGAATAACCTAGTTATTCTGGAAGTCAAAATATGCAAAGTGAAACACAAGAATAATACTAATTTAATATGGCCCCAAGCACCTTTGAGAGTAAATAGAACACCTTTTATTTAAACACCATATTGATTACTCATTATTCATTGTATAATGTTTCAAATTTATCAACTTAATACTTGAATTAAAACAATAGTCGTCCCATGCTCCAAACATGTACACTATGTGTTCTAACCAATAGTTATGCCATACACCAAGTATGCACATTATGTTTGTCTATGATCTTTACTTTGTGAAATAGACCAATTGAACATGATTCCAATGATGCTCGTTTCATAGACCCAAATCCTTACCGTAAATGTAAGAATTCCAAATTCCTGCCATTTAATGAAATTTGTTAGATTCTAAACTTATACGCATTGATCCTTTTGTAATGACTATGCACAAAGTCACAAAGACTTGTCAACAGACATTACAGAGTATTCCAACGGAGATCATTCCATGGAAACGAAGTTTCAAATTCAAAGTACATTGCTTTGAACATCCTTCTTGCATTAAGTTTCCTAATCTTACACAGATTTAATGAATAACTTCCACCTATGGGAACATTTCCATATCCCATTTTGACTATCACTTCTGAACAAGAGTTGTCTCTTTTCAGGATTTGTCAATATGGTTCTCTCCAAAAATTTAATTACACCATACTTCCAACTGTCCCTGAGTAACCAATCTTTGGTAAACCTTAGATTGTCCTTGACAGTTGCTTAATCACTTTAGTCATATCCGGTTCTAGTACTTTTTCCCTCTTAATGCTATAGGCATTTGGAAAATTTAGAAAGGATAAATATTATAGCACATGTAATCGATCCTATACCCGAAGCATATGCGACACGATTAATGATGTCTCACATAAATACATGATACTAGATCAGTCTTTTGCTGTAATATTTTTATTTGCCATGTTTTCATATTTCGACTATAAAGAGGGATGTCGTAATCAAAATCGAATTTTGAGAACGCAATATATATAGAATTTCCTTTAGTTGAACCATTCCAACATAAAATTCATATATATATATATATATATATATATATATATATATATATATATATATATATATATATATATATATATATATATATATATATATATGTCCTTGACTAAAGATGATTAAAATCTCAATCTAAGCTTTTAGATGAGAAATGAAGTATAATTTCCTCTTCCTTAATTATAGCAAAAAACCTTTTTCCCAATTGAGTACCTCTACAGGATAGACCTCAACAGAAAACTGAAGAGTAACGGCAGCAAGTGATTGAGTTCAGTAATTCCTCATATAAAATTATTGACTCTAGAGATATAGTAATATGGAGAAGACAAAATTGTTTCAAGCACCGACAGAACCGGAAGCGCCCCTTCTTTCAAAGAGAAGTGGACGGATTATTCACATTTCATTTGATGGTCAGAGGCGAATTGAAAGCTAAGCAGTGGTAATTCTAAAGATTCCCGGGGGGGGAAAAATAGAGATGTCTCCTACGTTACCCATAATATGTGGAAGTATCAACGTAATTTAATAGAGTCATCCGGTCTGAATGCTACATGAAGAACATAAGCCAGATGATGGAACGGGAAGACCTAGGATGTAGAAGATCATAACATGAGTGATTCGGCAGATTTTGATTCCTATATATCCACCCATGTGGTACTTCATTATACCATATATATAAGATCCATCTGTATAGATATCACCATCTACATCCAGAAAGTCGTATGCTTTGGAAGAAGCTTGTACAGTTTGGGAAGGGGTTTTGATTGATAAAAAAGAAGAATCTACTTCAACCGATATGCCCTTAGGCACGGCCATACATAACATAGAAATCACACTTGGAAAGGGTGGACAATTAGCTAGAGCAGCGGGTGCTGTAGCGAAACTGATTGCAAAAGAAGGGAAATCGGCCACATTAAAATTACCTTCTGGGGAGGTCCGTTTGATATCCAAAAACTGCTCAGCAACAGTCGGACAAGTGGGGAATGTTGGGGTGAACCAGAAAAGTTTGGGTAGAGCCGGATCTAAGCGTTGGCTAGGTAAGCGCCCTGTAGTAAGAGGAGTAGTTATGAACCCTGTAGACCATCCACATGGGGGTGGTGAAGGGAGGGCCCCAATTGGTAGAAAACAACCCACAACCCCTTGGGGTTATCCTGCACTTGGAAAAAGAAGTAGAAAAAGGAATAAATATAGTGATAATTTGATTCTTCGTCGCCGTAGTAAATAGGAGAGAAAATAGAATTTCTTTCTTCGTCTTTACAAAACAAAAAAATAGGAGGAAGCTGTGACACGTTCACTAAAAAAAATCCGTTTGTAGCGAATAATTTATTAAAAAAAATAAATAAGCTTAACACAAAAGCAGAAAAAGAAATAATAATAACCTGGTCCCGGGCATCTACCATTATACCCATAATGGTCGGCCATACTATTGCTATCCATAATGGAAAGGAACATTTACCTATTTATATAACAGATCGTATGGTAGGACACAAATTGGGAGAATTTGCACCTACTTTAAATTTCCGAGGCCATGCAAAAAGCGATAATAGATCACGTTGTTAAAAAACGTTTGTTTATGTATAATAATATATATAGATATTTATCATTGATTAGTAGGAGGCGAACTTTATGTTAAATAAGAGAACAACAGAAGTATACGCTTTAGGTCAACATATATCTATGTCTGCTCACAAAGCGCGAAGGGTAATTGATCAAATTCGTGGGCGTTCCTACGAAGAAACACTTATGATATTAGAACTCATGCCTTATCGAGCATGTTATCCAATTTTTAAATTAGTTTATTCTGCAGCAGCAAATGCTAGTTTCAATATGGGTTCGAATGAAGTAAATTTAGTCATTAGTAAAGCTGAAGTCAATGAAGGTACTATTGTGAAGAGATTAAAACCTCGCGCTCGAGGGCGTAGTTTTGCGATACAAAAACCTACCTGCCATATAACTATTGTAATGAAAGATATATCCTTAGATGAATATATAGATACCGACTCTATTACATGGTCACAAAAACCTAAATCGAAAAAAAGCATACAACTATGTCGTATTATGATATGTATAGTAATGGGGGAACATGGGACAAAAAATAAATCCAATTGGTTTCAGACTTGGTACAACCCAAGGTCATCATTCCCTTTGGTTCGCACAACCAAAAAATTATTCTGAGGGTCTGCAAGAAGATAAAAAAATAAGAACTTATATCCAGAATTATGTACAAAAAAATATGAAAACATCTTCTGGCGTCGAGGGAATTGCACATATAGAGATTCAAAAAAGAATCGACCTGATCCAAATCATAATCTATATGGGATTTCCAAAAATCTTAATTGAAAGTCGACCCCGAGGAATCGAAGAATTACAGATGAATTTACAAAAAGAATTTCATTCTGTAAATAGAAAACTTAACATTGCTATCACACGAATTGAAAAGCCTTACGGAAACCCTAATATTCTTGCAGAATTTATAGCGGGCCAATTAAAAAATAGAGTTTCTTTTCGCAAAGCAATGAAAAAGGCTATAGAATTAACTGAACAAGCAGATACAAAAGGAATTCAAGTGCAAATTGCAGGACGTATCGACGGAAAAGAAATTGCGCGTGTTGAATGGATCAGAGAGGGGAGGGTTCCACTACAAACCATTCGAGCTAAAATTGATTATTGTTGCTATACAGTTCGAACGATCTATGGGGTATTAGGCATCAAAATTTGGATATTTATAGACGGGGAATAATAAACCTTTATTCCTTTTGCATTCTATCCAGCGATGGAACAAAAAATGAGAAATTCGTTTCTTCTTTTTATTTTGTGTTCAATAAAAAAAAATGAACAATTATAATTCTATAGGGTTGAATAAAAATTCAATTAATCTTTTGATAAAATTGCTAAGCTTAGTGTGTGACTCGTTGGTTTTTTGAGGGTTAGTATAAAAAACCAGCCCCACGGTATAAACAAATAACTATAGAAGTAATAACCAACTCATCACTTCGTATTATCTGGATCCAAAGAATCAGTCAAGATATGATATATTGTTCATATTGTTGTAGCAACTGAAATCTTTTTTTATTATTTATTAAAAAATATGCTTCTAAGTTGTCAATCGAAATAAAAAAGAAAGGGTATGGATAAATGGAAGGATGAGAGAAAGAAAGAAAAAGAATATTGATGATATAGAATTCCAATATGTAAGGTCTATGAGTCATCTCAGAAAAAGCTGTGTAATAAAGCATCAATACGGATTCATCATTAACATTAAATGGATCTGCTCATCGAACAAAAAATAAAGAGCTTCGAGCCAATAAAGGCTAAGAATATTGACTCAAGAACTAATAGCTCCATTGTAGAATTCAGACCTAACCATTAAGTAAGAAGCGATGGGAACGATGGAACCTGTGAATTCAAAAGATTCTAGTGAAAATGAATTCGAATGATTCATGGATCGGGATGGCGGAACCGACCAGAAACCAATTCATCTATTCGGAAAAGTTATGAGCTAATGATAGAACTGAAATAGAAATTGAAAGAGTAAATATTCGCCTGCGAACACTTTATTTTCTTGGATCGCTAAATTTGGGTCAATCCAATACGATAAAGAGTAAAACAAAAGAAAGATTCGTTTTAACAGTCTAAAATAGATAAATATAAGAAAAAATAGTTATGTTATTTAATATATTTAATTATCTATACAAACAAGATATACAAATTCATAATAGATTTGATCTAGATTAAATGAAATCCATGATTCATTATATTACTTATTAAATACATGTATATTTTCATTCAAATTATATTCTATCTGAACTGAATTCAAAATGTTTAATTTGAATTCATTTTATTCGCGAGGAGCTGGATGAGAAGAAACTCTCACGTCCAGTTCTGTAGTAGAGATGGAATTCAAAATAAACCATCAACTATAACCCCAAAAGAACCAGATTCCGTAAACAACATAGAGGAAGAATGAAGGGAATATCTTATCGAGGTAATGCTATTTGTTTTGGTAAATATGCTCTTCAGGCACTTGAACCCGCTTGGATCACCTCTAGACAAATAGAAGCAGGTCGACGAGCAATGACACGAAATGCACGTCGCGGTGGAAAAATATGGGTCCGTATATTTCCAGATAAACCAATTACAGTAAGACCCGCAGAAACACGTATGGGTTCAGGTAAAGGCTCTCCCAAATATTGGGTAGCTGTTGTTAAACCAGGTCGAATACTTTATGAAATGGGTGGAGTAACAGAAAATATAGCCAGAAGGGCTATTTCAATAGCAGCGTCCAAAATGCCTATACGAGCTCAATTCATCATTTCGGGATAAAAAAGAAATAGGCCTTGGGTAAAAAAAATAGCGGGTGCGGGTTTC
>NC_056626.2:113737324-113742324 GCF_002870075.4 Lactuca sativa
CAATTACACCTACTTGTTCGACACTATACTTAGATTCTGCCCTTCGAAAAGGAACATCGGCTCTAACAATCCCATCTCCGTCTACCAAAACGACCGGAAATGTTTCAAAAAAGGTAGGCATACGACGTACAAAAAGTTCACGCCCTTCTTTATCTCTAAAAATAGGATGTCCTAACCATCCAACCGCTATTCCATCCCCGTTATCCATTGAGCCCGCCCTGAATAATCCCCCTTTTGCCGGATTATTTCCGATGTAATCATAAAAGGCTAATTTTTCAGGAATTTTAGACCAAGCTTCTGATAAACCTTGATTTTCGGCTAACCCAGCACTAACTCTTCTATATATTTCTTGTTGGAAGTACCCTTGATCCCATTGATAACGAGTAGGCCCAAATAATTCGATGGGGGTAGTCGCTGAACCATACCACATAGTTCCAGCAACAACAAAAGCTGCAAAAAAGACAGCAGCGATACTACTGGAAAGGACAGTTTCAATATTGCCCATACGCAATCCTTTGTATAGACGTTGGGGCGGGCGGACACTAAGATGGAATAGGCCTGCTAATATGCCCAAAGTCCCTGCCGCAATATGATGAGAGGCTATTCCTCCCGGAACAAAAGGATCAAAACCCTCCACACCCCACGATGGATTTACAGCTTGTACTTTTCCTGTTAGTCCATAAGGATCGGACACCCATATGCCAGGACCATACAAACCTGTTACGTGAAATGCACCAAAACCAAAGCAAGCCACACCTGCAAGAAATAAATGTATTCCAAAGATCTTGGGCAAATCCAAAGAAGGTTTTCCTGTACGTTCATCAGAAAATATTTCTAGATCCCAATACACCCAATGCCAGATAGCTGCCAAAAAGCACAACCCAGAAAACACAATATGCGCTCCGGCCACACCTTCGTAACTCCAAATACCCGGATTGGTTATAGTCCCCCCCGTGATACTCCAACCACCCCATGAATTGGTTATTCCTAAACGAGTCATGAAGGGTATAACGAACATACCCTGTCTCCACATTGGATCAAGAACAGGGTCAGAAGGATCAAAAACTGCTAATTCATACAGGGCCATAGAACCGGCCCAACCAGCAACCAAAGCTGTATGCATTATATGAACAGAAAGCAACCGTCCGGGATCATTCAATACAACGGTATGAACACGATACCAAGGCAAACCCAAGGAAATACCCCTTTATGAAAGAAAAAAGACACTACGTAACTTTATTGCATTGGAAATATACTATGACTATGTTATGGACCCCCTCTTTAGTGGATTATTTCAACGCAAGGGTTCATATTTGTTCTATTCTGTTGGTAATAATGGAACAATTTTGTTCGTAGGAACAAAGAGAAGCAGATTTATTCTATACTCGATAAGTACCAATACGCAATGGGGAGGTTAATGCCGATTTATATGAGCGAATGTGCCCATACTTGTTCATCATTAAAGGACACTATTCGTAATAATTTTCCCTTATTTTTTCTGACTTTCTTTATAAATTTTTCTAATTTATGAATAAAATATGATAATAAAATATGATTAGGATAAAGTACAATATTATAAAGATAATAAAGGCTTTGTTACGTTTCCACATCAAAGTAAAATCTAGTACTGAGTTCTTTTTTCTTTCATTTAATGCCTATTGGTGTTCCAAAAGTACCTTTTCGAAGTCCTGGAGAGGAAGATGCATCGTGGGTTGACATATAGTGCGACTTGTCAGATATATTGGGTCATATGGGATTTCCCCGTTTTCTCCCCAATCGAGATATCCTCTGTTTCGCCCACGAAAGATTAATTGAATCATAAAAAATTTGGAGTGTGAAGTGCAATTAGATCCATTTTTGGGGGGGATTCAAATTACTATTATCAATTAGAAGAATTTATGGTTGGCTTAATTGGACTACTACATTGAAGTATCTAGGCTCCGTTTAAAAAAAACCAAGTGATAATATATCTATTTTATATAATAAAGGATTCCTATTTTTATTTGATTTGAAAGAAATCCTTTTTTGTAAGTAGAAGTTATTTCAAACTCTTATGTTAATCAATCGAGTAATATGCATGAAGCCGTCAACTATTTTACGGAATGCGTGAATTAAAAAAAAAAGAAGGCATAAGAAAAAGAAGTGGTAATGGGAGCATTTGTACTATATGTGCAAATCAAAATCGGGCGGATCTTTACCCGGAGTAGAGCATAAACCTAAAAAGATTAAAGAGGCCCATTTAAGAACAAGAAAATAACATCGTGATTTGGATTGAATCGCGATGAAAGAATCCATCAATGAGAAGTTAATTGGATAAGTTTAATGAATTCTTTTTTGATATTATACGTTAATAAGGAAAGGAAGACAAACTCGTGTTTAGTGAAAAATAAAAGAAAATCCTTTTTTATAAGTTAGAAGGAACTTGCTATGAAAAAATAAAAAGTATTGGAATCTACACATTGATTCTTTTTTTTGAACCGTATGCATCAAAAGACGCCTGTACGGTTCCGAAGGGATTTGACCCTAATCAACCGACTTTATCGAGAAAGATTACTTTTTTTAGGTCAAGAGGTTGATAGCGAGATCTCGAATCAACTTATTGGTCTTATGATATATCTCAGTATCGAGGATGATACCAAAGATCTGTATTTGTTTATAAACTCTCCTGGCGGATGGGTAATACCGGGGGTGGCTCTTTATGATACTATGCAATTTGTGCAACCAGATGTACATACAATATGCATGGGATCAGCCGCTTCAATGGGATCTTTTATCCTGGTCGGAGGAGAAATTACCAAACGTCTAGCACTCCCTCACGCTTGGCGCCAATGAGGCTTTTATTTGAGAGAAAAAAGAAGACTATGCCTTCGCCATATGAAATATGAATATTAAGTAATAATAGCATGGCACTTTGAATTCGATATAAGAAATTTTGTTTTCAAAACATTAGATTATGTATCGAGAGAGTAATATGAGAAAAAGGTATTTCCGATTATCTTATCGGAAGTCCAGTTCAGCGTCACAAACTTTTTTTCACACTAGAGGTCTCTTAACAATATTTATAGAGCGAAAAAAAAAACAAGATTCTTTTTTCCTTAGTTTATTTGATCAAATAAAAAAGCAACTTTGGGATTGCTTAATCAAAGACAAATCACAGACAAAAAAATATAATAAAATAAATATATAAAGCAACAGAGCCATCATAGTATTTTTGAATTCCTCCGAAAGGAAGGGTGGTAAGTTGATCATTTACCGATCGGGGTCTGATCGATCCTATTTTTTCTTTATTTGATGTAAGGTAAGGGTCAATTTTATTGTAGAGCCGTATGCAATGCATAATGCCCGTACGGTTGTTCGATTCTATCTTTTTTTCTTGTTATTATTTTATCTTTGTTTTCTCTTCCCTTTATCATGCGAAATAAAGAAACCTTTTATTTTCTTATATCATCAGGGTAATGATCCATCAACCTGCTGGTTCTTTTTCTGAAGTAGCAATGGGAGAATTCATCCTGGAAGTGGGAGAACTGCTGAAACTACGTGAAACCCTGACAAGGGTTTATGTACAAAGAACGGGCAAACCCCTATGGGTTGTCTCCGAAGACATGGAAAGAGATGTTTTTATGTCAGCAACAGAGGCCCAAGCTTATGGAATTGTTGATCTTGTAGCGGTTGAATGACAATAGCATAGCCTGGATTTCGCATCAATTCGTGATTTTAAATTACCCCTGCCGAGTTTCATATTAATATATTATGACTTTTATTTACTATTCTATTCAATAAAAGGAATTCATAATCATGCGGTTAGGATCGATCTAAACCAGTCCATTATGTATATGATTCAACATGCCAACGATTAAACAACTTATTAGAAGTACAAGACAGCCAATTAGAAATGTCACAAAATCCCCCGCGCTTCGGGGATGCCCTCAGCGTCGAGGAACATGTACTAGGGTGTATGTGCGAATCGTTCAGATCATGAACTAGAACAAAGGAAAGAGAGCCATGTTCGAATATCAATGATCAAATAGGATAGAACGGAAAACGAACTACATTTCCTATCTAAAAATAAGAAAATGGAGCATATCCCTTTTATTGTGTATGAAATTTATGGTTTCTATTGGTGTAAATCCACTCACCTCAATTCAAGATGAGAAGCAATTCTCCATTGGTAGCAAATGGTTATCCATTAAGCAGAGGAAATCTTAGTTAATATAGACCCCTCTTGCAAGAATGGACTAATAGGGTCAGCTACCCAGCCAACCTTCATAATTAAATACCGTTACTGTATAGGTAGAGCTCGTTGTGAAAGACCTATTACTGGATAATTCATGGGTAGAGCCGAAGAATGTGAACTATACAAGTTAGCAATAACATTGATTAAATGAAGTAAAGGCTCCGGTGTATAGAGAAGACCTCACCGTTTAAGAAGTAACCATAGAAACGATGGAATCCACTATTTCTTCATCATTGCTATTTTTTTATTTATTTTTAATACCTAGTCTAGTACAATTTCGTATTTCGAGGCGAAACGCCTATAAAAAAGAAAAAATCGTGGTTGGGAAGGTTATAGTAGCCAAAGCCGTTGGAAAAATCCGTTTTGTTATTAATATACTAGGAAAGGGGCAAAAGAATAACTGAAAGAAAGGAAATCGATTAGTTATTCGTGAAAGTTTCATTTATTCAATGACCAGAATTAGACGGGGATATATCGCTCGGAGACGTAGAACAAAAATTCGTTTATTTGCATCAAGCTTTCGGGGGGCTCATTCAAGACTTACTCGAACTATTACTCAACAAAAAATAAGAGCTTTGGTTTCGGCTCATCGGGATAGGGATAAGCAAAAAATCAATTTTCGTCGTTTGTGGATCACTCGAATAAATGCAGCAATTCGTGAAAGGGGGGTATGCTATAGTTATAGTAGATTAATAAACGGTCTGTACAAGAGACAGTTGCTTCTTAATCGTAAAATACTTGCACAAATAGCTATATCAAATAGGAA
>NC_056626.2:113744824-113752324 GCF_002870075.4 Lactuca sativa
TGAATTACCATGAATCTCAATGACCAAGAATTGGCAATGGACACGGTAAGTAACTATAAATACACAGAAGTTTGCGGAAAGATTTCCTTTTATGAATTGTGCAATGAATTTCAAATCAGTCGTATCTTGCTCAGACCAATAAATAGAGCTGAGGTTATAGTTAAAGCCGTCAGTAGAAAACCGAAATAACTAGTTATGGTAAGCATGAAGGAGCTAAATGAAATATGTTCTTTTTATACATATGTTTATAAAAAAGCACTTACCTGAGTTTCCTTTTTTGCAAAATAGGAGATAAAAAAAAAATACCAATTGAAAGAATAAGTCCAATTGAAAGGTTTTGATTGATCTATCATTATAGATAGCACTAACAAGGAGAAAGTCACAACTGTATAAAAAAAATGGATTAATCATCTGTAACATCTACCCATACCGCCAATCAGCGAATTCATTCTTGGATAATTTTTCAACTCAACTTAGAAACGAATAATAAGAACTGGGTCATTTAATTTCGTTTTAAAATGAAAGTCTTTTCGAATCATTATGGAATGAAATTATTAAATTATTCCTCTTTTTATCATTTCTTTTTTTTTTTTGTATCGAATAAATTTTATATTTTAGAGCGAACAGTAATCTTATACTTTGATTTTAACTAATTAGATTCCGTAATAGGTTCACTTATATAATATCTTGAATGAATGAGAACAAAAAGTTATCACATGATCACTCGAAAAAAAAATAGGTGTTTTGGTTCAACTATATTCTAAGACTAGTCATTTCTATTCTATTTTGCTTTAGAAGTTCTATTTTGTATCTTTCCAAAAATCTGCATTTTTGTAGTTAGGTCAAGAAAGAACCTTCCGATTTTGATCTAATACAACAATGCACGCACTATTAGTGATTCCAATTATTTCATTCTTTGTTCTTTTTCGTTTATCGAATAAAATTTGCTATTCTTACTTGTTACTGGACGATTAACCAATTCCTTAAAAGAAAAAAAAAAGATTCCAACAAAAACCGCTTCTACAACTATGAATAACAAAGATTTATAGATCTCACATCTACTTACAATTGTGGGAATATTCTAATCAATTTCATGAATTATTAGAAACTACCTTATCAGATTCATATTTTACCTGATCCTCAGTTTCTAGCCCTAAACTCATAATGGTGAGAAATAGATTATTTTCAATTCAATAATTTTCTATTGAATGGGACATTATTTTACATCGATAAACAACAAGTAACGGAAGAAAGAAATTATTTAGCACCTCCTTCCAATACTCATTGAAAGTGCGTTGCTGTGTCAGAAGAAGGATAGCTATACTGATTCGGTATACTCTAAAGACGCCCTCGGTACAATATTGACGATCTCACAAAGATTTTTTTCAGTGAATTTCCATTTACTGATCCAATCTTTTACGGAATCGATCCCCTTTTGACTGTACAAGAATATGTGGAGCTCAGCATGTCTGGAAGCACAGGAGAACGTTCTTTTGCTGATATTATTACCAGTATTCGCTACTGGTTCATTCATAGCATTACTATACCTTCCCTATTCATTGCGGGTTGGTTATTCGTGAGCACTGGTTTAGCTTACGATGTGTTTGGAAGCCCTCGGCCAAACGAGTATTTCACAGAAAACCGACAAGGAATTCCATTAATCACCGGCCGTTTTGATTCTTTGGAACAACTCGATGAATTTAGTAGATCTTTTTAGGAGGCTTCAATGACCATAGATCGAACCTATCCAATTTTTACAGTGCGATGGTTGACTGTTCACGGCCTAGCTGTACCTACCGTTTCTTTTTTGGGGTCAATATCAGCAATGCAGTTCATACAACAATAAACCTAATCCGAATTATAGAGCTACGACACAATCAAACCCAAACGAACAAAATGTTGAATTGAATCGTACCAGCCTCTACTGGGGGTTATTACTCATTTTTGTACTTGCTGTTTTATTTTCCAATTATTTCTTCAATTAAGAAAAGGAGAGAGAACTAAAATAATAGACTAATCGTTCTAGGTATTCTTTCTCTTACCCCATTCGGAAGGATCTCATCTCATAATTATCCATGACTGTTTATGTCTCTAGCATGACCACTTGATGAAATGTGGAGGGAAGTGGGGTAAATGGCCGATACTACTGGAAGAATTCCTCTTTGGATAATAGGTACTGTAGCTGGTATTCTTGTGATCGGTTTAGTAGGTGTTTTCTTTTATGGTTCATATTCCGGATTGGGTTCATCCCTGTAGTAATCGGATGAATTGAGTTGTAGACATGAAAGCGTAAGAACTCAACGGATTCCCTTCTTTGTTTGTCTGATTTGAGGGAGAAGGTCCCGTTGAGTTCTTAATAATTAGAATATTTTTTTTTATAAGTTCATTGAAGAAGTTCTATTTACTCAACAGATTTTCCCCTCCTCTTTTGTTTGTCCACCACTTTTTATTTATAGTATACGTAATTATTATAAGATAAGAATAAATAAAATACGTAATAACTATAAAAAAAACGTTCTGATACGTCTGTAAAAAATAGAAACTAACACTAGGAATGTTTGACGAACAGTATCAAGAATCATTATTATTTCGACACAAGAAAAGGATTTTTCACACCCCTTTCTTGTGTCGAAGACTAGGAAGACGAATAACCCCTCCCAGAAATATTTGTTCCCTTCAATTATCCGTTCTATTTTGCGTTTACTTTTGTATAGGATCTAGCCGAAGTCCATTGTATTAGACTCAAATGCATTTTATGACATTTTAATATGCCAATAGCAACATAATAACATCACCCCAAATTTTTATAAAAAAAACAAAAACAAAGAAAGAAGGGGTCAAGTCAAATAGTCTTCTTCACAATCTACATACTGTGGCTAGGAATGTGGTACAAGGAATTTCTGGCATCTCGTAGAAAAAGAGTATAAACAAACAAAAGGCTTTTTAGAATTTTATTTTTTATCATAGATAATCATAATTACTAAAAAAAATTTGGTTCTTTTTACAAACTTGAGGTCGATAAATCCGCGAGTCTAGAAATTCATTTCGGACAATTGAACCTTCTCGAACTGTTTCTTTTAAAGAACCAAAAATATTTGTGCCAAAATAACAGATGGTAAGAAGAACAAAAGGCCTTGTACACGTAATGGATCTTGAAGTACTATTTCTGCATCTCCCTGACCAAATCCGCCCACATTAGGATTACTTGTCAACGGTTGCTCAAATTTGATAGATTCGCCTTCTGAAACAAGAAGTTCTGGCCCGGCGGGATAATATCAACCACTTGACGTCCATCCGATGCATCCGCTATGGTTATTTCGTATCCCCCCTTTTCTTTTCGTAGGATTTTGCTTACTATACCGGATGCTGTAGCATTATAAACTGTATTGTTACTCTTGCTCCCGTCAGGATAAATCTGGCCCCTTCCCCTGTTTCCGCCTACGTATATAGGATATTTTAAGAAGTGAATGTCTTTCTTAGTAGCGGGGTCCGGGGAAAGAATAGGAAACGTGATTTCACTATATTTCTGACCAGGAACAGGGCCTGTGACAAGAATATTTTTTTGATTTGGGCGATAGCTCTGATAAGACAGATTGCCCATCTTTTCTTTTATCTCGGGGGAAATCCGATCGGGAGGGGCTAATTCAAAACCCTCTGGTAAAATAAGAACAACCCCCACATTTAAAGCCCCTTTTTTACCATTAGCAAGAACTTGTTTCAGTTGCATATCATAAGGAATTCGAACAACTGCTTCAAATACAGTATCGGGAAGTACCGTTTGCGGAACCTCAATATCCACTGGTTTATTAGCTAAATGGCAATTGGCTCATACAATACGTCCAGTCGCTTCTCGTGGATTTTCATAGCCCTTCTGCGCAAAAATGGGATATGCATTTGAAATGGATGCACGAGTTATGATATATATCATGAGCGATACGGAAATAGATCGAGTAATCTGTTCCTTTATCCAAGAAAAATTATTTCTAGTTTGCATGGTCCAACCATTGATACCGAAAATTTATACAATAAATTGGGGTAGGTCACTAATGGAGTTTCCTATTCACGATTCTGTTATTTACTGGAATAATTTGACTGGATTAATATATAGGATGAATCTCCGGGATGGGTAGAAAGATAAAGAGTGAGTACGATTTTCAATGCTTTGCTTATGTACAATTGCAAAGTAAGAAACATTCTAATTGGATTAGGTAGATAATTTTTCAGTCATTCATTGAATGATAAATCACTACAAGTGACGGAGATACGCGATTTAAATAACGGAAAATCCAATATTTGAAAATTGTATCTAGAATGACTGGAAAAGTGGAAACAAGGCCAGATATAATTTGCTCATTATGAACAAATCCAAAATCCTTGTAGACAAAGCCAATCATCAGTTCCCAACCATGGGGCGAATGAAATCCGATACATAAATCAGTTAATAAAAGAAGAGAAAAAGCTTTTATGTGTCACTTAAGTTATATAGGAATTCCTGAACCCAAGAGTTAAGAATAACAAGTTCTTTATTACCCAAAAGAGAATAACCACTTAGAATAATGAAACAGATTATATTTGTCGAGAAGTGCAAAATCGTATGAATACGACCCTCGTTGTGTATCTTGATTAATTGGATTGTTTCTTTGTGAATTCCTATACGAAGGTTTTGTAGATGTGTCTCCGAGTATTCCTTAATCATTTCCTCTAAGAAGAGGAGTTCCTCTAATTCTATGAATTTTTCTAGAATACTCTTTTCTTCAATATCATTCAAAAAAGGTTTGGATTGCCTAGTATTCCACCAATTAGTAACCCAGGATTCCATACTTTTTTGAAATGAGAGAGAAATCCACCAGGGCAAAAATACTATAGATGCAAGATATAAAAGAGGAGTGAATGCTTTCTTTTTTTCCATTTTTTCATCTCTGAATTGTTAATGAACCTATCTCATTCGTCGACTCTATGTAATCTAATATTTCTCTCCCGCATCAGTTCTATTACAAGTTATCGAACCTATGAATTTAGAAAAAAATACAGAAATAGACGAAAAATTGGAATAGATAAATAATCAAAAAATAATGTTTACCTATATCTCAATTGGTCAAATTCGAAGCACATATCTCCTTTCGATGAATGCCCAGAAAAATTGAAATAATGAATAATATTATTCAGATTTTGAGACGAAAGAACTCCTTTTCTATCATTATATAAAAATCTCTAATATTTCGAAAAAATTGAACTTACTATGAGTAGTCAGGGATAGAATAATTGAGGGAAATTTCTGAAGAATATTGTGAAAAATGAGTGGCAGAAAACGACATAAATTTGCTAATTATCATTATAAGAGATTCAATTTTTTGGTCATTAAGGAGCACAAAAAGTATAAAAATAAACTTCGAAAAAATTACAAGATATGATCTCTAAAGTCTCAATTCCAACAAGTTAAAAAGGGTGGAATTTCCTTATTTCTAAATGGTTGATTATGAGATATTTCGATTTGTTTCTTATTTTTTTATTGAATTGAGTTATGTATATTTCGATACATCTAAATCGATACATCTAAATCGATACATCTAAAAGATCCCCAAAATAGTTTTTTTTATACTTGTTCCATATATGTCTGCTTTGACTCGAATGAATGTTCTGAAGAAACCTCAATTAAGTTATGTTATGGAAAAAGAGCATTCTTGCGTTTTTGCCCTCCTGCTGAGAAAGCATTCCGGCTCATTTCTTAAAATACTTCAATTGGTACACGCAAGAAATAGGCCAATTCAGCAGCTTTTTGTTCCATTTCCCGTGGAGTAAAATTCTCATCGGTACGAGTCAATGGAATGGCTCCCTGGCCTCTGATATCCATATAAAGGACACGACGAGCATAAATACCTTCTTTCACTTCTATTCTGATAGACTGAATATCTTTTATAAGAAATTGGAGGAAGACCCGACGATTTTTTCCAGGAAATCCCCAACGAAAGATACACACTATTCCGTCTTTTCTATCAAATCGATCATAACCACTACCTACATTCCACGAAATTGTGCACCATAAATAGGAGCTAATAAAAAGACCCGCGATTCCGTAGAAAGACATCACAATTCCTTGTGGAAAAAAAAAAACTATTTCCTGAGACGGAAATAAAGATATCAAATTTCTACCAAGATAACTCGAGGTTCCAACCAACAAGAATCCTAATGAACCTAAAAAAAGGATAACAGCCCAGCAGAAATTACTTGTTTTTCGAGCCCCCGTTATAGGTTCTATCCATATATGTTCTGATCGACAACTCATACTTGATCCAGTTGATTTTTTTGGAATTGAGAGAATACCCCAAATGAATTTGACTTTAGTCCTTTTTTTTCCGAAGTAACTTGCATCAACTAGCACTAGTTTGATGTGATCCTTTAGGAGTAATTCATTAAATTCGTTAGATCTAAACTAATAACATACCCTTCGTACGATCTCACTAAAGATAGCCAAATAGATAGACCAACTTTACAGTTGAGCTATCCGTCAATTCGGGTCTATTTGAAAATAGCTAGAATCCATTGATCCCTATAGCATTTTCTGGAGACATAAGAGTTTTTCGGCGGAAGCCGCTTATACCATATTTTGCTAAATAGATATCTGTGTTATGATACAAGCGTCAGTTTTGAAAAAAAAATAGATGAGATTTTGTGCCATCGGCTCTAAACAATCTTGTTTTTTTTGAACATGAAGAAATAAAGAAGCCATTGCGATTGCCGGAAATACTAGGCCTACTAAAGGCACCAAAACAGAGGGAAAGTTAAGAGTTGTCATAGAATGGCTACCTCGATTTACTATTTGTACCTGTTATTATTATTTATATTTTATATTTATAATATAAAGATATCTTATTATATATAAAGATATCTTATTATAATTTGATAATTCTAAATTGGAATTATTATTATTACTTAATAGCTATTAAGTATAAATATAAGTATCTATCTAAGTGAGTATATAATGTAGTTTTTGATCTTTCTACATGAAAGATTTGAAAGGATATGGATGAGATATTATTTTCTTCATTTTTTGCTCTTGTCTTCGAATTTCATTTACTAAGCAAAAAGTTTCTTAAAAATTAATTAGATTCTATTTATATTGAATATATTGAAGGGTTTGTTAGAATCCCATCCATCAGGGATTCTTAGTCAAAATAGGATTATCGTAAGATATAAAAAAAAAGAAAAAATTTTATATTTTATAGATTTTCATTATATATGACGAGAAGAGTATATTTTTTTGATTTGCCTAATTTCACGAAAATAAGAATTTCATCTTTTATCTTGTTAATAGAGGCTTCTTGATCAATAATCAGGAATATAGAAAAAGGGGCGGATTTTCTGTGACTTTTTATTCTTTATATAATTAGATCTTATGCCAACAAAGAAAACCCCATTCGTCTAATTTTAACTTGGATTCCGATAAACTAATTACTTGTTTGCTCAAAATAATTGAACTTGATGTTCTAATTTTGATTCAAA
>NC_056626.2:113757324-113774824 GCF_002870075.4 Lactuca sativa
GAACAAGATGTACTTTTATTTATTGACAATATCTTCCGTTTTGTCCAAGCAGGATCTGAAGTATCCGCCTTGTTGGGTAGAATGCCTTCCGCTGTGGGTTATCAACCTACCCTTAGTACCGAAATGGGTTCTTTACAAGAAAGAATTACTTCTACCAAAGAAGGGTCCATAACTTCTATTCAAGCTGTTTATGTACCTGCAGATGATTTGACCGACCCTGCTCCTGCTACGACATTTGCACATTTAGATGCTACTACCGTACTATCAAGGGAATTAGCCGCCAAAGGTATCTATCCAGCAATAGATCCTTTAGATTCAACGTCAACTATGCTACAACCCCGGATCGTTGGTGAAGAACATTATGACACTGCACAAGAGGTTAAGCAAACTTTACAACGTTACAAAGAACTTCAAGATATTATAGCTATTCTTGGATTGGACGAATTATCCGAAGAGGATCGTTTAACCGTAGCAAGAGCGCGAAAAATTGAGCGTTTCTTATCACAACCTTTTTTTGTAGCAGAAGTATTTACGGGTTCTCCGGGAAAATATGTTGGTTTAGCAGAAACAATTAGAGGCTTTCAATTAATCCTTTCCGGAGAATTAGATGGTCTTCCTGAACAGGCTTTTTATTTGGTAGGTAACATCGATGAAGCTACGGCGAAGGCTATGAACTTAGAAATGGAGAGCAATTTGAAGAAATGACCTTAAATCTTTGTGTACTGACCCCTAATCGAATAGTTTGGGATTCAAAAGTGAAAGAAATCATTTTATCTACTAATAGTGGACAAATTGGCGTATTACCAAATCACGCTCCTATTGCCACATCAGTAGATATAGGTATTTTGAGAATACGCCTTAACGACCAACGGCTAACGATGGCTCTGATGGGCGGTTTTGCTAGAATAGTTAATAATGAGATCACTGTTTTAGTAAATGATGCAGAGAAAAGTGGTGACATTGATCCACAAGAAGCTCAGCAAACTCTTGAAATAGCGGAAGCTGCTTTGAGAAAAGCTGAAGGAAAGAGACAAACAATTGAGGCAAATCTAGCTCTCCGACGGGCTAGGACACGGGTAGAGGCTATCAATGCGATTTCATAACCAGTAGGTGCGTCCGAATAATCATCGATTTATACACTTATACACCCTTTGGGTGTTTTGTTTGACTTGATTCTGTCGAGTAAATACAATCAAGCAAAATCAGATTTTGATGCAACGAAAAAGAAATAGAAAAGATAAAAAATCAATATCACTAAAAGAAAATGGGTATAAAAACTTATTAGATACCATGGACCGCGGTATCTAATAAGTTCTACCTACTATTGGATTTGAACCAATGACTCCCGCCGTATGAAAGCAATACTCTAACCGCTGAGTTAAGTAGGTCATTTATCTTCACAAAGAAAACCAAAAGGGACTCATCCCATCGATGGATTATAAATATCATATTACTTAGAAGCAATACCGATCAATATGATCTTGGATCATGGAATAGTCATCTTGAGAATATTCATCTTGACAAAAAATTATCGACATAATAAAATATATATTACAAGCACTAAGGGCTATAGCTCAGTTGGTAGAGCACCTCGTTTACACGCACGCCGATGTTTTTCAGGGGAGTCCATCATGGAATCAAAAAAATTGATCTTATTGACAAATCGATGTCTTACTCCATTCCATAACTTTGAGGGAAGAAGAGAACAATAGCCTGACAAGGGTTCGGTCCGTTTAGGTGCCCAGTTAGGTGCCAAACAGACCCCATCATTGATTTGATATATTGATAAGGTGAATACCCAGTCTATTCAATGCTAGGCTGAGCATAAGGGCCTCAAAAAAATCTCTTTTCGTCCTATGAACTTTAAGGTGTACGAAGTTTCATATTTGATTTTTAAATAGAGCGATAGAGACTTCATTTCACTTAGGTTAATCTAGGCCAGAGGCAGACCTACGTCAAGATAACCCCCCTTGAAAAACTTTGGTAGTGTTCCTGAATCTGAATCCACATAATGACTCAGAGCACATGGAGCCATCTCCTTATTTTTCGGTAAAAAATAAAAATGGCGGACTAGCTGATATTATATCAGTTAATGAAAGAGCCCAATGCACAAAAAATGCATGTTGGGTCTTTGAAACAGTTCAGATCATTTTGATAATAATAAGTTTGATCTGTTTTACCGAGAAAGTCTACGGTTCGAGTCCGTATAGCCCTAGAGCCCTATAAAATAAAAATGAATATTAAAAAAAAATTGTATCATTTTTCATTTGAATTTCCTCGTTATTGTTTTAACTGACTGGTTGCTTTATCAAAAGACAATCATTACTATAAGCCCATTCAAGGGGATCGTTTAAAGTAGAATATCAAACTAAAAGCAAAAACACATTTCATTTCAATGGACCCAATCGATCTTTTTCCAGTTGTGGATAAACAAACCAACTTTTGTTTAGTACTCTTCGTAGGAAAATTCATCTGCAATTTTCATCTTTTCCTGTCCGAAATCAACGAGTTAATTATAGTACCCTTCGTTTGGTATACCCAATTCTATGGAATTTTGTATCATGACACGAGTCTGGTTAAAAACTCCAACCTAACCCAACCCCAATCAAATCTAATAGTAATTTACGTCGGTATTGCGCGCTATTTGTGCACAATATAAAGTTTGAAAAGCGAATATCTTTGCTAAAACGTAAAATAGGCTTTCCTTCGTATACCTTACTTAGACCTAGTCTTCTCTTTCGATATTCAATGAATAGAAAATCCTCCATCGGGATTGGATTCTAATAAAAGGAATATAATAAGACCCATATATTCTAAATCTTGAGATGAAAATTCCTAGACATTCTCTTACATCTGACTACTTGTTCTATTATAAACCACTAATAAAAAGAGAAAAATGGACATATTCATACAAAAAATAAAAAAATAAAATGAGAATTATATTTAGAATCCCTTTTCTTTAGAGAGAATACTCGGTAAGATTGATATGAAAACAAGAGAATTTGGATAAGAGCAATAGTTAGTTTTAACTATAACTAAAAAAAATCAAAAGATATCTAAAGATATGTAATAAAAATAGGATTCTAATCTATGAATCTTGAAAGGAAACACGCCCAGCCCACTAAATGGTTCGACCAAAAGTGTAACAACCCGTTATCCCGGGCATCATAAACCGAGTCTTGTAACCCCTTTTGAATGTAATGGGAATATCATCGATAAATGAATTATTCAAAAGCTCTGATTTGGAGTACGCTATGTAGTAGATATCGTCTTAAAGATTCCAAGTAAATAAAGAACACTAAAATCTGAGTTATGGCGAAGAAGCTATGACCATTCTAAGATTTCTGTCAAAACCGACAACACCGATCAAACGAAAAATGCAAAGTTTTAATACGATAACATTTAGCCTTAGGTATCTAAATGAAAGTCATAGATGACATTAAACCGTGAGCGTACACAAAAAGAACGTCCAAATCTGACTTCGCATGAGAAAGTTATGATTTTTCAAAGAAATTCCTTAAAAACGATTAGTTATAAAATAAATAATAAAAATAAGTTTGGAATTTGCCAACGGAGTCTAAACGAAAGTTGTAGATCGTAGTCTCACCTACGCGTGGATATAAAGACCATCGAAAACGGAGTTCGTATGAAGAAGATATGGATTTTTGAAGTTTATTAAATAAATTAATTATTTATTTAATTCAAAATTCGGATATTATCCGAAGAGGAGTCAGCGTCCTTCTCCGAAGTACGCGCTGCGTACTCCTGTACGCCCCGCGTAACCGAGAGGATTGGCCTCGAATCGTCCACGTCGCCATATCCGAGGAAGCCGACCCGTCCGACCCGACGTCCCATCCGACCCGGCGTCCCATCCGACCCACCTCCCCAGCAACCCGTCCCATCCGACCCGAGAACCCAAGAACCCGTCCCATCCGAACCGAGGCAGTCGAGGCTTCGGTCATGCATGACGTACGCGTACGCAGCGCGTACGAGCGTACGCCCCGCGTACCGAGGCAGACCTGCCTTCCTATAAATAGAATGCGAGGGTTTCCAAAGAAAGGGTTCATTTCTCTTCTCTCTCTCTCAGCATTTCCTCGTTTTCCGTGTCCGTTCAAACCCGAAGCTCTAGTCATTTTGGCTCAAGTCCCGAAGGTCGATTCTACTCCCGAGACTCCCGAGAATCCCAAGAAAAATCAGTTTCCCGAGACGAAACTCTGCTCGGTTTTCCACCTCACAATCTTCAAACTATCAAGTGAGTTCATATCCCCTTTGAACACTCTTTAAATACATTTTAAATGTTTTATACTCTTTTTGGGGAGGAATACAAGTTAACACATGACTAAATTCGTGTGAAACATTAACCTTTTGATATACTTTTCATACTGTTGTTTTAACTATCTTGTGAAGTTATTATGATACAAAACCCCTCACAACACAGCTTTACCCTCTTTGGGATATAATATGTTTATAAATAGAAATATGTTTTATTTATACGTTTATATACAAACACATCATATCAAGGGTAACATTCTTTACTAAGTCATTTCATGCATTCAAAGAACTTATGATTATGCTTTGTCAAACATTGTGAAAGAGGTTAAACTTTGCATACAAACTACTACCTTATTACGGACTTAGTTGAGAATCCATGAGTCGCGTATATCTTCAAACGTTACTTTCTTTATTAGAAAATAATGCTACAAGTCCTGTCTATAACCAGAGTCTCCCGTTTGGAGAACGTGTCAAATGTGTATAGATCTATACGGGAAGTCATGATCCCGCGCCCTGACTGTTAGCTACAGTCCGTCTTTTGGGGTGACAGTTGTCATAACGCTACGACGCCTGAAGAACGTCGCTACAGGCATATTATGTTTAGTATGGTTATAAAACTCATCGGATATACAATTATTATGGTATTATGCTTTTATGAACAAGTAGTCATTAAAACTATTTTTCATTTAATAAGGGCGATTTTCGTATAGCTTTACTATGTAAAACTATGACACGACTTACAAGTACGTCGCTTGCTTGCGATTTTCGGTCTTAAAGACTGCCAGTTATGTCAGGAAAATAAGGGTTTTTCCTGTATACAAACCAAACAACTAATAGGAAAATAAGGGATTTTCTCGGTACAATTAGTTGCAATTTACATCATGAACATTCATATGCATCTCATACTTTTATAGGAAAATAAGGGTTTTCCTGGAAAACATGCAAACACTTTCGAATGGCATACATCTTCTCAAAACACTACTTATGAACTCACCAACTTAAATGTTGACACTTTTTCTTTGAAATAACTTGTATTCACAGGAAACCGCTAGCCAGGTAGCAACTACTTCTGAAGACTAACGCACTGGCGTTAGTAACATATTTTGGATCACCATTTTATATTTGATTTCTTTTGCAAACATGTAACACCTACAATCATGTAAACTTTTCAAACATATTTATATTATGGTGGTGTGTACTTTCCTTTCTATGAACTGTTATGATACTGAATATGACGTCCTCCGCCCCCGAACGATTCCGCCGTTCTGGTTTGGGGGTGTGACAGATTGGTATCAGAGCATCGTTTATAGTGAATTAAGTATATCAAAACCATTTTTTTATATACAACTATAAACTCAACTGGGCAAAAACACTCTGAGAAGAGTCATACTTTTAAAATTAAATCTATTTAGTTTTGTAAGTAAGCATGCATTCATTTAGTAATAAATAACAGTTCCACATCGTACCATATTAGAAGTGTTATTAATGAGTTGTACAGTACCGGTACGCCTTGAGACACGTAATCGGAACTGGGAAGGATATAGCCTGATCAACTATATTTGTCCGAGAGCCGACTAACGTGTGCCGAGGGGTGTCTGCAGTGGACAACAAATTTTAAAAAACTTACCAAACCGTTATTAGAATCAAACACAATAATTTAAATGCTATAGGAGTAATTGCTACTTAAACTAACTTACATGTTTTGCATGTTCCGACTTTATTCAATTCTTATGACCCTATTTCTCGTACAGTCAAATGGCTGGATTTCACCACCCCAATGACCCCTACTTTCCCAACCAAGGCAACGGAGGATGGATCGAAGATGATCCAGAAGAGGATGAGGAACCCATAGAATTGGGTGATAACTCCGGTACTGACTCAGAGCCTGAAGTGATCGATCCACCACCCATTCAACCTCCTGTCCATGTGAGGAACTTCCAAGGACCCACTCCCGTCTGGGGAAGTCACCTACATCATTGGAGCCAACAACAAGGCATACGCCCTCCCTATGGCATGTGTCGGGACTTCTACGATGTCCGCGGTGGCAGTTCGGCTGATCGAGCACTCCCGGTAATGGTGGGTAAGTTAGCCAATCAGTCCTATCAGTCCGGAGTACAAGCAAGCCGACTCCGGGATATCAACGTGGAAGTGCAGGTTCACACTTCCGATATCCGTAGGCTGGACAAGATACAAGATAATGTTCAACTCCAGTCTGAGGCATTTCAGGCACAGATAATTGCAGTCCTAGCCGAGTTAAGGGAGCAACAAGCCGCTTTTGATCGACGCCTAATGGAATCGAAGCAATCAGATGCGGAGTCAAGCTCCAAGCGCAACCTACGTCGCAAGTAGTACCTGCCAGGATTTCAAATTTTGTTATAAATTAGGACTTCGGATAAGAATTTTCTTTTCGTTAAAACTTTCTGTAATCGGAGACCTTTAGAAAGGTCAAAAAGTTTTGTCTAAACTCGGATGTAACACAACTATATGTTTTATATATATAGGGCATACCCCCTTTTTCTGGTTTTAAATATGTGTATTCCGTTCAACTCATAAGTGCATCCATTCAAACGTTATTAAATCAAGCTCAAAACCCATTGTTCATCAAACCAAATTCTTAATCTATTTAAGGCAGTTAACTCAATATCATTCAACTCACAACCACCAAAACTCATAATATCTCATTTTTCCTTTTGACAGAGCAATGCCTCCTCGTAGATCAGCACGTACCAATGCAACCCCACCACCACCTCCACCACTAACTTATGATCCGGCAATGGTCCAGGCTGCTATCACAGCAGCAGTAGCAGCAGCCCTCTCTCAAATAAACTCAAATGCCAATGGAGGTACAGGAAGCAGCACGAATCATCCCAATAGTGGCACCGGCCAGGGCCATGTTAGAGAGTGTACTTACAAGGAGTTCTCCAACTCGAAGCCAAAGACTTTTAATGGCAGTGGCGGAGTCATTGCACTAATGCAATGGTTCGAAAAGACCGAAACGGTCTTCGAGATCTGCTCGTGCCAAGAAACAAGCAAGGTTAAGTTCGCTGCTTGCACCTTCATAGATCGAGCCCTCACTTGGTGGAAAAGCCATGTGAACTCAGTGACGCTCACTGTCGCTAACGCCATGAGTTGGGAAGAACTGAAGGTACTACTACTGGAAGAATACTGCCCAAGGGGTGAAGTGCAAAAGCTTGAGCAGGAACTCTGGAATTTGAAAATGGTCGGGTCTGACCTAGTCGCTTACACAGCTAGGTTCAACGATCTCGCTGCTTTGTGCCCTACCATGGTCAACCCAGAATCAAAGAAGGTCGAAAGGTACATTTGGGGGTTGTCACCCCAGATTCAAGGGCATGTCCTAGCCTCCAACCCTATCACCTACAACAGCGCTAAACGCCTGGCGCAACGACTCATCGATCACGGAGCGAAACAGAGTACCATCACAACAGCCGCAAATCCACCTAGGGAGGCTCAGGGACAGAGTAGGCCTTGGAACAAGAGGAGGGGACAAACCCTCCAGGAGAACCCCAAGAAACAACAAGTGATAGCGACCCACGCTATTACTGTACCTACCAACTCTGCCCCCACAAGTTCATACAATGGAAAGCTACCGAAATGTAACCAGTGCAACTTCCACCATCACGGTCTCTGTCATGGCCTTCAATGCACCAGGTGCAATAAGAAGGGTCATACAGCCCGCTATTGCAAGGAGCCAACCCAACAATCCGCCCCCACTGCTAATATCGGAGTAAGCCGCGCTTGCTTTGAGTGCGGGAGCACAGGGCACTACCGCAAGGACTGCCCGAAGGCAAACAACAGGAATACCGGCGGAAGAGGCCGAGTTTTCGCAATGGGACAAGATGAAGCCATTGCGGACCCTACTGTTGTTACGGGTACGTTTCTTCTCGATAACTCGTATGCATGCATTTTGTTTGATAGTGGAGCGGAAAGGAGTTTTGTGAGTCACGACTTTAAAAGCATGCTAAAACCAATACCACAATCATTAAGTGAACCGTTCATAGTAGAAATGGCCAACGGGAAAACTGAAGGCACTAAAGAGATATATTTAAACTGCACCCTAACTCTAAACGATAATCCCTTTCAAATCAACCTCATGCCAGTCTCGATTAAGAGTTTCGATGTCATCATTGGCATGGATTGGCTGAGTTCACATCGTGCGGACATTCTATGTTACGATAAGGCCGTTCGCCTTAATCTGCCAACCGGCGAAACCTTCCTTGTCTTGGGTGACAAACCTAGTACCACTCTTAGAATCATCTCAAGTATCCAAGCTCAGAAGCACTTACGAAAGGAGTGTCACGCATTTCTTGCACATGTTGTAGACGTGAAACGCGAAGTCCGGGACATCAAGGATGTGCCCGACGTTTGCGATTTTCCCGATGTGTTCCCCGAGGACCTTCCAGGGATACCACCCGTAAGACAAGTCGAATTCAGAATCGATCTGATTCCCGGAGCTACCCCAGTAGCCAAAGCACCCTACCGATTAGCCCCGGCAGAGATGCAGGAGCTATCCAGTCAACTGAATGAACTACTGGAAAAAGGATTCATCAGACCGAGCTTCTCACCTTGGGGAGCACCCGTGTTGTTTGTGAAAAAGAAAGATGGATCGTTCAGGATGTGCATCGACTACAGAGAACTCAACAAACTGACGGTCAAAAATCGTTATCCCCTACCACGCATAGATGATCTATTCGACCAACTGCAAGGGGCGAACTATTTTTCTAAGATTGATCTGAGGTCCGGGTATCACCAGTTACGAGTGCTAGAGGAGGATGTGCCGAAGACCGCCTTCCGAACTCGTTACGGACATTACGAGTTCGTGGTGATGCCATTCGGATTGACCAATGCGCCCGCAGTCTTCATGGATCTGATGAATAGAGTATGCCGACCTTACTTGGATCAGTTCGTCATCGTTTTCATTGACGACATCCTGATCTACTCCCGAAGTAAGAAAGAACATGGCGATCATCTGCGACAAGTTCTAGGGACATTAAGAAAAGAGAAACTTTATGCGAAGTTCTCGAAATGTGAATTTTGGATCCGAAGAGTCGAATTCTTAGGACACGTGGTAAGCGAAGAGGGAATCCATGTGGACCCATCCAAAATTAAGGCCATTGAGAACTGGTCAGCACCGAAGACTCCTACAGAAATTCGCCAATTTCTAGGTCTCGCTGGCTACTACCGCAGGTTCATTCAGAACTTCTCACGAATAGCGAAGCCTCTTACAACCCTAACCCAGAAGGGTGTGGCCTTTGACTGGGAAGAGAAACAAGAAAGAGCGTTCCAAACGCTCAAACGAGCCTTGTGCACCGCACCAATACTATCCCTTCCCGAAGGAATAGAAGACTTCATAGTTTATTGCGATGCATCAAACCAAGGACTCGGATGTGTTCTGATGCAGCGAGGTAAGGTCATCGCCTACGCCTCGAGACAGTTGAAAACACATGAGGTTAACTACACGACCCACGATCTTGAGCTAGGAGCAGTAGTGTTTGCTCTGAAGATCTGGAGACATTACTTGTATGGAACGAAGAGCACTATCTTTACCGACCACAAGAGCTTACAACACATTTTCGATCAGAAGGAGCTCAACATGAGACAACGGCGATGGGTCGAGCTACTCAGTGATTACGAATGCGATATTCGCTATCATCCGGGAAAAGCAAACGTCGTAGCCGATGCCCTTAGTCGAAAGGAGTACTCAGGCCGGAGAGTGAAGTCATTAGCTATGTCGATCCATTCGCACCTATCAACGCAAGTCAAGGAAGCTCAATTAGAGGCCTTGAAACCCGAAAACGTGGCAGGTGAGGCCCTTAGGGGAATGGACAAGAACTTAGAAATCAAGAGTGACGGAGCACGCTACCTCATGAACCGGATCTGGACACCAAAGTTTGGGGGATTCAGAGAGGTAGTTATGAGCGAGGCACACAGGACCCCATACTCCGTACACCCAGGGTCAGACAAGATGTATCTAGATCTCAAGCAACTCTACTGGTGGCCAAACATGAAAGCGGAGATCGCTACGTATGTGGGCAAGTGTTTAACTTGCGCCAAAATAAAAATAGAACACCAAAAACCCTCAGGCCTACTCCAACAACCTGAAATACCTGAGTGGAAATGGGAGCAGATTTCCATGGACTTCATAACCAAACTGCCCAAAACTCAGAGTGGCCAAGATACTATTTGGGTAATCGTCGACAGATTAACCAAGTCAGCCCATTTCTTACCTATCAAGGAAACTGATAGGATGGAAAAACTATCAAGAACCTACATCCGGGAGATCGTACGACTTCATGGAGTACCAATGTCCATCATCTCAGATAGAGACAGCAGGTTCACTTCCAGATTTTGGCAATCACTGCAAAAATCCATGGGAACAAGGTTGGACATGAGTACAGCATACCACCCTCAAACTGACGGACAGAGTGAGTGGACGATCCAAACCTTGGAAGACATGTTGCGAGCATGTGTAATCGACTTTGGCAAGGCATGGGATATTCACTTGCCTTTGGTCGAGTTCTCTTATAACAATAGTTATCATACTAGTATCAAGACCGCTCCGTTCGAAGCCCTTTACGGCCGTAAGTGCAGATCACCCCTGTGCTGGACAGAAGTGGGCGACACCCAATTGGCAAAAGGTCTAGTCACTAAAAGCACCCTTACTGGTCCAGAAATCATCAGAGAAACTACCGAAAAGATCGTGCAAATACGAGAACGACTGAAGTCCTCGAGGGATAGGCAAAAGAGCTATGCCGACAGGAGACGTAAACCCTTGGAATTCCAGATTGGCGACCGTGTGCTACTGAAGGTCTCACCCTGGAAAGGCGTGATACGCTTTGGGAAGCGTGGAAAGCTAAATCCCAGGTACATTGGACCCTTCGAAATCATTTCGAGAGTTGGTCCAGTGGCCTACAAACTCCAACTTCCAATCGAGCTTAACAAAGTGCATCCAGTATTCCACGTGTCGAACCTGAAAAAGTGTTTGTCCGACGAAACACTTGTAATTCCACTCGATGAAATCGCATTAAACGAAAATCTTAACTTTGTGGAAGAACCTGTCGAGATCATGGATAGGGAAGTTAAAAGGACCAAGCAGAGTCGCATTCCAATAGTAAAAGTCCGATGGAATGCTAAGAGAGGACCCGAATTCACATGGGAACGGGAAGACCAAATGCTACAGAAGTATCCGCATCTCTTCCTCAGCCCCTAAAACTCTTGACTTGTATTAAATTTCGGGACGAAATTCCGTTTAACGGGGGGATGATGTAACAACCCGTTATCCCGGGCATCATAAACCGAGTCTTGTAACCCCTTTTGAATGTAATGGGAATATCATCGATAAATGAATTATTCAAAAGCTCTGATTTGGAGTACGCTATGTAGTAGATATCGTCTTAAAGATTCCAAGTAAATAAAGAACACTAAAATCTGAGTTATGGCGAAGAAGCTATGACCATTCTAAGATTTCTGTCAAAACCGACAACACCGATCAAACGAAAAATGCAAAGTTTTAATACGATAACATTTAGCCTTAGGTATCTAAATGAAAGTCATAGATGACATTAAACCGTGAGCGTACACAAAAAGAACGTCCAAATCTGACTTCGCATGAGAAAGTTATGATTTTTCAAAGAAATTCCTTAAAAACGATTAGTTATAAAATAAATAATAAAAATAAGTTTGGAATTTGCCAACGGAGTCTAAACGAAAGTTGTAGATCGTAGTCTCACCTACGCGTGGATATAAAGACCATCGAAAACGGAGTTCGTATGAAGAAGATATGGATTTTTGAAGTTTATTAAATAAATTAATTATTTATTTAATTCAAAATTCGGATATTATCCGAAGAGGAGTCAGCGTCCTTCTCCGAAGTACGCGCTGCGTACTCCTGTACGCCCCGCGTAACCGAGAGGATTGGCCTCGGATCGTCCACGTCGCCATATCCGAGGAAGCCGACCCGTCCGACCCGTCCGACCCGACGTCCCATCCGACCCGGCGTCCCATCCGACCCACCTCCCCAGCAACCCGTCCCATCCGACCCGAGAACCCAAGAACCCGTCCCATCCGAACCGAGGCAGTCGAGGCTTCGGTCATGCATGACGTACGCGTACGCAGCGCGTACGAGCGTACGCCCCGCGTACCGAGGCAGACCTGCCTTCCTATAAATAGAATGCGAGGGTTTCCAAAGAAAGGGTTCATTTCTCTTCATTTCTCTTCTCTCTCTCTCAGCATTTCTCTTCCTATAAATAGATGCTATAACAAAACTTCGTAAGAAAATATCTCGAGAAATCTATCCAGATAGAACTATGTCTCAGCGAGAGAATCGTTGTTTTACTACCAATCACAAGTTTCAGGTTGGGCATAGTATTCATACTGGAAATTATGATCAAGGATTCCTTTATCAACCGACATCTACTTCAGAGATTCCTCCTGAAACATTTTTCAAATACAAAAGTTCAGTATCTTCCCCCGAATTAGTAAATTAGACAGGATTCCTTTGCACAGAATAAAAAGTCGCGGCTCAATCTTCATAAATTTTATCGTAAATGTGAAATACTTATAAAAAAATGCGGAAAAGATAAAACAGATGCAGGGTCATTTGTCTGCTTGGCTAGTTAAGCATGGGCTAATTCATAGATCTTTGGGCTTTGATTACCAAGGAATAGAGACTTTACAAATCAAACCGGGGGATTGGCATTCCATTGCTGTCATTTTATATGTATATGGTTACAATTATCTCCGCTCCCAATGTGCCTATGATGTAGCACCAGGCGGACTATTAGCTAGTGTGTATCATCTTACTAGAATAGAGTATGGCGCGGATCAACCAGAAGAGGTATGCATAAAAGTATTTGCCCCGAGGAGGGATCCTAGAATTCCGTCTGTTTTTTGGGTTTGGAAAAGTGTGGATTTTCAAGAACGGGAATCCTATGATATGTTGGGAATCTCTTATGATAATCATCCCCGTTTGAAACGTATATTAATGCCTGAAAGTTGGATAGGATGGCCTTTACGTAAGGATTATATTGCTCCCAATTTTTATGAAATACAAGATGCTCATTGAATGATAAAAAACGAATCTTCAATTATACAATTCTATAGATTCCAGGTTCGATTCTAGATTAAACAGAGTAATTGAAGTCTCGTTTATGGTTTGTATTTTTGTTATGTATAGAATAAAAAAATACAATAAAATAAAATTAGGAATTAATCGGGATTCTCAAATTTGTAAAATACTTATTTCGGATGAGCCAAGTCGATAGGAGGAACCAAACGAATTATGCAGCATCAACTTTGGACTGCACACATCACTTAAGGGGAATCTATAAAGTCATGTAATGTAGGAGTAAATTAAAAATTGAAAAGAAAATACAAAACTGAATCTTATTTATTCGCATCCTTCAACTACTCTATTGAATCTTTCAACCTTAACCTTCGAATATGCATATGTGTATGAAGTATTCACATTCTTTTCTTTTTGAACCAGAGAAGAAATAAAAAAGAAGAGAAAATAGAATCTCCCTTTTTTTTTTACATACTTTGTATAATAAACTCTTTACCCCCTCTATAAAAATCAAATAGATGGGGTTCTAAAGAACGAGATGGAGAATATGTATTATTATCTAGACTCTTAATGAATATGTATTCATATCAATTAATTGCTCATATCAATTAATTGGTAGAATAGAGACTCATACAAATTAATCATGTGTCAGGAACCAGATTTGAACTGGTGACACGAGGATTTTCAGTCCTCTGCTCTACCAACTGAGCTATCCCAACTATTCCTCATGTCTCATACTCATTTTCATTTTACTAGAGAACTTGGGTCTATGTCAATTGAAAGGGTATTACAAAGCCTCACCCCAGGCCTATAATTTGTTAAAAGAACAACTTTGTAAGTTTCAGTATGAATAAAAATATCGATCGTGAATCAGTCAAATGGGGATTCCTTGCTCAAAGATGTTCATTTGTACATGTATCATATATATCACATGTGATTTTACGCTCATTGTATAAAGAGTAGTGAATAAGAAAGATAAGGAGTTTTGAACCGCTAACGAAAAAAGGATAAAGAAAAAAAAAGGATACGATAAAGAATTAGGGAGCCAAATGGTCTTTTTGGGGATAGAGGGACTTGAACCCTCACGATTTTTGAAATCGACGGATTTTCCTCTTACTATAAATTTCATTGTTGCCAGTATTGACATGTAGAACGGGACTCTATCTTTATTCTCGTCCGATTAATCAGTTCTTCAAAAGATCTATCAGATTATGGAGTGAATGGTTTGATCAATGAATATTCGATTCTTTCTTCAATATGGAATCAATTGACAACAATTCTTCTCTAGTATGTATACAGGTTTATCCTTCATCTTTTCTGAAGTGTCGATAGAAGGATTCCTCTACTAACGTAAGACAATCAACTCCATTCGTTAGAACAGCTTCCATCGAGTCTCTGCACCTATCCTTTTTGATTTTCGCTTTCTGAACCTTTGTTTGTTTTCGGAAAACGTGATTTGGCTCAGGATTGCCCATTTTTATTAATTCCAGGGTTTCTCTGAATTTGAAAGTTATCACTTAGTAAGTTTCCATACCAAGGCTCAATCCAATTAAGTCCGTAGCATCTACCGATTTCGCCATATCCCCCTTTTTGAGATGAAAATCTCATTGTGATCTCGTTCCCCTTTTTCTTTCATTTATACCGGAACCGTTGAATTCATTAGATAGATGCCGATTACTGTCTCGAAAAAGTGTTTTCTCCTCTTTGTCTTTGATTTCTTGTCTATCTTCTTTCATCTTCTATATCTATAGGAGGCTTATATTCGGTCCAATCAAAAACGATTTTATCATTTCTGTATCGGCAATTCAATATAGGTGGATACATACGCTATACATCTGTCTCTCTTCCACTCATTTACCCATGAAATTTCAAATACTTGAACGGTCGATTCTTTTCATATTAAAAAAAAGAATATTTAATTGTCATAAAAAAGAAAAATGGAAATTCTATATTCTATTCTTTAATATATCAATATTCATTATGAATAGCGAATATGAATAGCTAAGAATTAAAATAGTATAATAGTGAATAGCAAAGATTCTAAGAGTTTATTGAATTCTTATACATGTCGAATTTATGTTATGTGAGCCTGCTTAGCTCAGAGGTTAGAGCATCGCATTTGTAATGCGATGGTCATCGGTTCGATTCCGATAGTCGGCTTTTCTCTATTTATTTTATTCTATGTTTTACATGATTGATAATGCATCTTTGAAATCAAAGAATATTGAAAAAAAATGTTTTCCTCTTTTGGCGAAAGCCCTTGATTTATTATGTGATAGGAATTTCCAACTATCTAACGAAAAGAATCCTTTTCTTTTTCTATATATAGAATATAAAGATCTGGATATTTATCCAACTCATCTCATTATTCTTTAATAGAATAACTAAGTAAATTTCGCTTTATTTAGAATTTAGTTCATTTTTAGTTTAGGTTTATTTTGTAGAATGAAATTTCATCAATAAGAATTAATAATTAAATATAAATAAGAAGAAGGAGTCTTTATGTCGCGTTACCGAGGTCCTCGTTTCAAAAAAATACGCCGCCTGGGGGCTTTACCAGGGCTAACTAATAAAAGGCCCAGAGCTCGAAGTGATCTTAGAAACCAATCGCGTTCCGGGAAAAAATCCCAATATCGAATTCGCCTAGAAGAAAAACAAAAATTGCGTTTTCATTATGGTCTTACAGAACGACAATTACTTAAATACGTTCGTATTGCCGGAAAGGCAAAAGGGTCAACAGGTCAGGTTTTACTACAATTACTTGAAATGCGACTTGATAACATTCTTTTTCGCTTGGGTATGGCTCCGACTATTCCGGGAGCTCGCCAATTAGTTAACCATAGACATATTTTAGTCAATGGTCGTATAGTAGATATACCAAGTTATCGCTGCAAACCCCGAGATACTATTGCGGCGAGGGATGAACAAAAATCTAAAGTTCTAATTCAAAATTCTCTCGATTCATCCCCCCATGAGGAATTGCCAAACCATTTGACTCTTCAACCATTCCAATATAAAGGATTAGTCAATCAAATAATAGATAGTAAATGGGTCGGTTTGAAAATAAATGAATTGCTAGTTGTAGAATATTATTCTCGTCAGACTTAAACCTAACAAAAATAAAATCAACACTAATAAGAATAAGGAAGAATAAGGGTTCGACCCATTTTGCTCCCTTTCGGCGAAGTAAATTAACCTAAGGTTAAGATAAATAAGGGTTTGATCCGGATTTTTCTTCCATTTAGGTATCATAGACCGAGAGGGAGATTTTCATTCCTTGTCTACTCTACTCTTTTCTTTACACAGTATTTTCTGTACCACAGCCATTAGGAATAGAGAATCCATATCAAAGAAAGGTCTAACTGTTGGAATAGTCGTATCCATTGCTATTTGATCTATTGTGGTTAGTAAGATCGATGAATTAGGTGAAGGTATGGAAAGGAAAGAGAGGGATTCGAACCCTCGGTAAGCAAAAGCCTACATAGCAGTTCCAATGCTACGCCTTCAACCACTCGGCCATCTCTCCTACATAATGATTATGACCCAAAAAACTAAAATCGAGTGAATAGTGAATCATTCTAGATTATTGGGTAGGTACAACCAATCAACTCTAACTATAAAGCGATCAAAATCGAAAATTTTTCATCATAGTAAAAGAAGTATCTTTCCTTCTAGGTTGGGGGGATAAAGATAAAAAAAATTTCTTACAAAAAATGTTCTCTTCTTTTTCTGAATTCTCTATTTATATATTTATACTATACCGACCGGATTAAATCAATAAATTAGAAATTCTAATGAATCAACTAAGCGAGGGATTTATATTTTGTAGACTATGGTTAATGGATATCTTTAGATCATGATTCTATTTAGACTACGATTCCATATCATAAGAATTCTCAAATTCCTTTCTAGACTAGTTTTAGAGTTATCAACACAAATCCTTATCCCATCTATCTATTACAAATAGAAATTGATAAACAATTTTTTTTATAGTTGATTGTATAGTGTATACCCCTAAGTACACAACACAAAAAAATAGGCGGTTATTCTATTTTCATCATACAATGATTATTCGATCCTTTTTCTTCTTTGTATCATAATTAAATCAACTGAGGTTATTCTAAGCTGTAACTTCAATCAAATAAG